>NC_140811.1:16275000-16310000 GCF_050613455.1 Vespa mandarinia
TCCTTTTATTATTTTCAATTCTTTTACACTTCTCGAATTTTTTTATAATCAACGATCATAATTTTTTTTTTGTTTTCTTAAACGTTCATACTCAAAAATCCTATGTGGCTTTATCATCAATTTTTGTTTTAACCGCTCAACCATCTCTCTCTTTCTCTCTCTCTCTCACATTCTCTCTTTCTAACATTCCTAATTTTCATCCTAAAATTTTTCTTTTATTTATACGTTCCCTTTCTTTATATCTTTCGATCGCGACGATGCACACGTACGTTACGATTATTTCATCTCGACTCATATTCAAAGGGATGAAGGTGGGAGGGGAGTAGGAGGAAGGGAGGAAAAAAGAGAAAGACTAAGAAAGAGGACGGGCGAGGAGGGTCGGGCGTAGAGGGGGGAGAGGAGATTGTACCTAAGAATTTGTCAACTTTTCGTTAATAAATCGTTATTTACAATATTTTACAAAGAAAGCTGCGATATTTTTCCTCTTTTATTCTTTTCCGTCGATAATCATATTTTATTTCCACTTCTTATTCGATTCCATTTTCATTCCTTTCTTTACTTTTGTTCAATTGCTCTTTTTCCTTTTTTTGTTTATTCTTATTCTTTTTTTTTTTTTGTTATTATTATACAAAATCACAACATACGCGAGTCTCTCTCTCTCGAGATAAATAGAGTTATTTTCTCTCGTATTATCCTTCGTCATTCATGAGTGAAAAATACCGACTTATCGCGGACAACAGCCTACGTTCTCAATGGTATATTTATTTATTATATGTACATTGTAGTAAGAGTCAAGTATGAAACTCAATCGAATATACACACGCGATCGCCACTACCCTTTTGACAATTTATTTTTCTTTCGTTTTTCTTTCTTTTTTTTTGTTATTTTATTTATTTATTTATTATTAATCCAACTGTCACCGTCATTTTCATTTTCCTCCCCTTTTTTCCTTCCTTCCTTCCTTTCTTTTTCAATATTTATACGTGTTCCCACGTGTTAGAGGAAAAACCTTTAATTAATTAAATCCGTGCTACCGATTCTTCCTTTATCTTTCTCTTTGTTGAACGTTAAAAAAAAAAAAAAGGAATATATATATATAAAAGAATAACAAAAAATTGACGATCAGTTTAGCCACATACGATTCGAGTGAGAGCGAGTAATTATTTTACAAATTTTTCATTTGACAAACGAAAGATCATCATCATCATCATCATCATTATCATCATCATTGTCTTAGATTGATCGATAATTTTTTTAAATAAACATTCCGAATGGATTGACTCATTTTATCTCTTTAATTCTCTCTCTCTCTCTCTCTCTCTTTCTCTTTCTCTCTTTTAAGTTATTAAAAATAAAATAAAAGAGAGTAAACATGAGTTTGGAAAGTACGAAAAAATATTGTGGAAAAAAAAAAAACTAACAAAGTGTTTAAAAATCTTTCTCTTTTTGATACATCATTGTTATTATTGTTATTATTATTATTGTTATTATTATTATTAATATTAATATTAAATCATTATCATCATCATCATCATCATCATCATCATCACTATCATCTCATCATTACCATTTATTATAATTATTATTATTATTATAAAATCTTGAATGTGGAAGGTGTAGCCATCGTGATCGCGATGAAAATAGCTGAGAGGCGGGCTTATTATTTCAAATTGTCGTTATTCCATATATAGTCATTAATAATATAATACAAAGTGGGAAAAAAAAAAAAGAATTATGTAATCAGTGTGCCGGTAATACATGGAGAATATAGAGGGGAGGTGGGGATGAAAAAATAAGAGGGGAGATGGCGCAGAAATAATATATCATACACACCTTTTTTTTTTGTGCACATTATTTTCCTGACGATCTTTTTCTTTTTGTTTGTTTGTTTGTTTGTTTGTTTAAGAACGCGGTTATCGTTTATACAATATACAATAAGTTTTTAGTTACGTTCGAAGATTACCGTAAACGCTGCAATCATTTGAAAATTAGGAAAGGACGGATAAATAGGAGAGTATGTGGATGGAAAAAGAAAGACATAGGATGAGGTGAAGGGGAAAGTTAGAGTAATTCTAGATATAAGAGAGGAAAAGAAAAGGAGAGGGAGGCAGGAGGGAGGAGGAATTTCTTTTTTTCATTCTTTTTTTCTTTCCTAACGCGCTTATACTTTTGTCAAAAATATTTATATTTTACATTTGAGAAAAGGGATGCGTGGAATAGGGAAAGGAAAAAATTTCTATGGTATGAGATTTGGACATATTAAAAAGGATCGTAAAAAGAAGAACGAGAATATATATATATCTTATACATATATATATATATATAACATATACATACATATATACACACACATATACATATATATATATATGTATGTATGATGTTAACTCATTCATTCATATTTTCTTTAATGAAAGAGGAGAAGGAAGGAAGGAGAGGGTAAGGAAAGGATATGGAAGAGAAGGAGGAACAGCAATAGCAGCAGCATATTTAGGGAACGTAAACCACATATTTAAATTTAATATAATTAGTAATTATTATAATATACAATATACACAGAGTCCGTTAAAAAAGAGGGAATTCCCGTGAGAAACAAAATATCCGTTTTTAATTTACGCTTCTTCGCGCGATCGGATGTCACGTCGTACCTATACACATTTGTTATTTATTTATATCACAATTTACAAAATTCGAGGGATCTAAGGGAGATTGGGAAGATTTGGGGGAGAGGGGGGGACTTTCGAAGGAGAATGTGGGGGAGGAGATAAAGGTTTGGTTGATGGATGTGTGAGAGAGAGGTAATATATAAAAAAAAAAAAAAAAAAAAAAAAGGACAAAAAACAGAAATAAAACAGGAAAAAAAAACAAAAAAAAAATCAAGAAAAGAAAAAATAAACAATGGCGCCCGTACTTTATACGATCGGAGGGCAACGAATGTAAAACGAAAAAAAAAGGAGAAAAAAAATATATATATGTATGTATATATATGTGGTAATGTCGGCACATTATTTCTCCTTATTCTTTGCCTGTCTTTCCTTTCTAAGTAAACCACACGTATTAGAGAGAGAAAAAAATATATATATATATAATAATAATAAAAAATAAAGATAAAGAGGAAGAAAGAAAACAAAATAAATATATATGTGTATATATATACATATATATATGGATACATATATATATATATACATATATATATATATACACATATATAAGTAGGAAAAGTAAAAGAAATGAGGGAAAAAAAAAGAAAATTAGAAAATAATAATAATAATATTAATAATTATATCTTTCCGTTCGCCTCCGAAATTTGTCACGATGTAAAAAATGAGCGATTATTAAAGTTGGTCTTTTTGTTTTCTTTCAATATGAACGTTCGAAGCAGTCAGGGGGCAGATGATCATCAGCGGTCAAGGTCAAATCAGTGGGTGCTTCAGTTAGTTAATTTATTAGTATGTATGTATGTATGTATGTATGTATGTATGTATGTATGTATGTATGTATGTATGTATGTATGTATGTATGTATGTATGTATGTATGTATGTATGTATGTATGTATGTATGTATGTATGTATGTATGTATGTATGTATGTATGTATGTATGTATGTATGTATGTATGTATGTATGTATGTATGTATGTTTTATGTATGTTTTATGTATGTTTTATGTATGTATGTATGTATGTATGTATGTATGTATGTATGTATGTATGTATGTATGTATGTATGTTTGCTTGTTTTTGCTTTGTTCTCATGTCAAATGCTAATGTATCTGTATAACTCCTAATCTTTATTCTCTCAAACTCTTCACCTTACTTCATCTTTGTTTATATTTGTTGCAAATACGTGCTTTGATCAAGTATATACCGCGAAACGAGGGGAAAAGAAAAAAAAAAAAAAGAAAAAAGAAACCCGCACGAAAAAAGAATAGAAAAGAAAATTAAAAAAAAACTTAAAAAAAAAAAAAAAAAAAAAAACGCGAAAAATTTCGGACTACCGTTTCGTTTTACATGCAGAGACTCGCGAAAGATTTATGAATAAGATGTTGGTTGAGCATCTTTTCGCGACTTCTTTTTTTTTTCTTTTGCTTTTTTTTTTGCTTTTACGATTATTTAAACGCTGCTTATTATATTTATTACGCGGTACATGCTTGTCGCGCGCGCGCGCGCAATACAATATAAATGCATCCAGCACACTAACAACTATGCTAGCTGGCTCTAACATCCCCTTTTTAGTAGTTTTTCTCTCTTTCATCCACGATCCTTTTTTTTTTATTTTCTTTTTTCCTATGCCGAGTTTCTCTTACTATAGCCGACAAACTCACTTCGAATCGCTCTTATTATTACGCACTTTTACGATTTAATACATCTGCGCGAAATACGGTCATCTCTCTCGGCTCCTAATCATCGTCGAAATCTGTCTCACTCTCTCTTTCTCTCTCATTCTCTCATTCTCTATCTGTCTCTCTCTCTTTCTCTCTCTCTCTCTCTCATTCTCTCATTCTCTGTCTCTCTCTCTCTCTCTCTCTCTCTCTCTCTCTATCTCTCTCTCTCTCTATCTAGCCCTGTTTTTAGTTCTAAACACATTAGCAGAGTTGCTGCTTTAACTTCTACAAACCTTTCGATAACACTTTTCGATCTTTAATCATTATTTATGTGAGATTTAATCATATCTCTTCGAACGATTTCTTTTATATATTTCAGCATATATATATATATATATATATATATATATATATATATATATATATATATATCCATCTTAGCCGCCACGATTAATTTCGCGTATATTCGTTTATCTATCAGTTTCATTCTTTCTTTTGTTCTTTTTTCTTCTTCTTCTTCTTCTTGTTGTTGTTGTTATTATTATTTTGTTTGTTTGTTTGTTTATATATAACATGCCCATAGCTTACCGTCTTCTCAAACGAAAACTCATTGACGAACGTCATTAATAATGCTAACCTCTTTACGATATTTGAATACAATTCAATTAATACATGAAACTCTCGAAGAATATATTTTCTTCTCTAATAATGCAACGATAGAAAAAATGCACTATCGCACACCTTTCCTTTCTCTCTTTCTTTCTTTCTTTCTTTCTTTCTTTTTTTTTTCTTAACCATCGAATCTACGAATTTGCGTGTTCTTTTTCTTTCTTCCTTTTTCGTTTCCCCTTTTTCGGAGACACTTATTTTTCATGAAAGAAAAAAAAAATATATATATATATATGTGTGTATATATATATATATGTGTGTGTGTCAGTGTATGTGTATATATATATATATCGTGCCATGATTCTCATTTTATCAATGAAATTTTCGAAAATCTGTACAAATAACGTAAGTTTAATAATGCTGTAAGAAATAATAACAACCATCCATTCTTTGCATTAACGAACCTGCTAAATTCTAGATTAATTTTTTTACTTTTTTTTTTCTTTCTTTCTTTCATTCTTTCTTAGTATGTTATACTTGAAGAAAGATAATCATAACGTAACTCTCGAAATGCGTAAAATATGGTGATGTAAACAGATAAATGTAGAATGATGAGCCTAGTCGATGTTTACCGTAAAGTATGGTGGTGTCGGGCATGTGAAAATTTTCTGCTTATTTGGTGGGAGGGGGGGAGAGAAGAGAGTTTCAAAAATCGTGCGCTTATAAAACCTGCGTGGACTGTTGCGCCGGCGTAGAAACAGTACCAGCAGCGGATGCTGGAGGTCCGATCGGTCCAAGATCTCCGCTATTATTCGAGGCACCAGCTGGCGTTGATACTCCCATAGCGGATGCTGTCTTCATGAAGAATTTTTCTAATTTAACGATTATATGCTTGCCATACGTATACTTGCGGAGACTTCCTAAATGCGGGCGAATCTTGTGCATCAACACTTTACGTTGTGCAGGCTCTGCCACATCTATCATCTTCTGTACCACGTAATTAGCGTATTGATCCTTCATCATAACATTGAGCGCGCTAGTTTGCAAACAAATCAATCGAATAATCATATAATTAATAAGTTCAACATTATATATATATATATATATATATATATATATATATATATATCCCTTAGTTGTGCACATCTCAAAATAATTTTATCCCAGGAATGCTCTTTGAGCAGCCATCATTTATATAAAATGAACAATTTTAACTTCCAAAAAAACACTATATATTCTTTGAAGTCTCGGAAATAATCATCAGCAGATTTGAAAACGTATTTCCAATTCGATCATAAAAAAAAACAAAAACAAAAAAAAATTCATGAATCATGCAATGCGCAAATTGTTTTAACTGAGCTCAAAGTTGGTATGGGATATCTTACAACTAGGGATATATATATATATATATATATATATATATATATATATATATATATATATATATATATTGGTATGGGCTATTCCACATGTACAACTAGAGATATATATATATATATATATCTCTATATATATATAAAAAATGTATAATAAAAAAAAATTTATTTACTTGTCATTAAAACCGCAAACTTCTTCAATGAGAACGGCGCGTTCCTGTCTCGTAGCATGGGTAACACATTTTTCCACAACATTGCTTGCAAATTTGTGTTGTGATAGTGCAAGTACTTTACCCCTGACGCTACTAATCAATTGTGTTTTATCCTCTGGCTTTCCATGCTCTAAGACGAAAGTTAATAAAGCGATTTATAAGAAAATAAATATAGATAGATAAGGATAGGAATTATATCGTATAAATAATTTTACTCACCGAGTACATGCTGAATGACGTAATTACCATATTGATCCTGTATAAGCTGATCGGTGGCGGCATGCAATTCTTGTAAAATCCCTTGTGTTTGTTCAGGAGTGCAATGTTCCAATATACGTTGAATTACTCTACATCCATACGGATGAGTACTCAATGAATAAACTTGTCCAGCAAATGCACCGATAACAAACTGTAATGCTCTTGGTTCGACGCATTCGATACATTTTTGAACAACGTGATTTCCATTTTGATCTTTAACGCATTTCAATACATGCCCATCTAATTCTCGTACAATTTCTTGTTGCTGTTCCGGCCCAATAGATTCAAGAGCCTTTTGTATTACTCTGCAGCCATACATCTGTAGTGCCAAAGGTAACACATGGCCTCGAACCTACAATTTGTAAATTATATATTCGTTTGAGAAAGAAATATATTTTTTATTTCATTTTATATATATATATATATATATATATATATTTTTTTTTTTTTTAATATTGATATATAACTATTAATGCAAATAACAGATTCATATATATATATATATATATAGCGTGTGTGTGTGTGTGTACAATAATCATACCTTTTGCGCTAAAGTAGATTTTTGTTCGGGCGTTCCAAATTCAAAGAACTTTTGTATAACATAATTCCCAAAAACGTCTGTCATAAGAGAATAAGCAGAAGCAAGTATCTCTTGAAATACGAGATGTTTCTCGCTGGCAGAAGCACGTTCTAATTTTTGTTGAATGAAACGTGAACCATGTTGATCTTGACTGAACTCAACGATATGATTAACCAAATCACGTAATTGAAGACTCGGGAATCTGAAAGAGAATAGACAATTTTTGTAATTTATTCATGGAGAATGTATTTCTATATATATTTTAAAGTATAAAATTGAAAAAGGACAATAACCGATTATTTCTAAAATCCTCCAAAAGACGAGATCGACCTCCAGCATTTTTATCCCCGATATTCGTAGCTCCGGTACGGCCTGCTTTACCGACCAAATTTGGGAAAAGAGAACTGCTCGAACCGAATACACCATTAGCTGTTAATGCTGGTACAGCGCTTGCACGGAATTTAGCTTCGGCACCTGGAGCAGCTGATACTCGATTCGCACCTCCTACAAGTCCACCCAAAGATCCTCCCAAAGTTGGTGGTGGAGTTAAAGATAATCCTAATGGACTTGGCGAAGCCGTTACTGTACCTAAACAAAGTAATTTTTACAAAATTTTATACGACACTTTCAAATTTTCTTTAAATATTGTTCGAAGAGAAACAGAGATACAGAGAAAAAAATGTAGTTCTATATAACAAAAGTATATATTTACCAAGAGCTCCATAACTTTGTGGCCATTTCGCTCGACTGTATTCCAAACTTGGGCTAAATGCCGATGTATTCCTATCAAAGGAATCCCTTCTTCCTGTCGATGATGCTCCAAGTCCCAAACCTGAACAGATTAACGTAGATTATGAAGAAAAAAAGAAAAAAAAAGAAACGAAGAAAGAAAGAAAAAAAAAAAAATAATAAAATAAAATCAATAAAGCAAATTAAATAAATTCATTGTTCTATTATTTTTCAACGATCTTTTTTCATCCTTCTAAATCATCTCTTCATATCCC
Source organism: Vespa mandarinia (assembly GCF_050613455.1). NCBI lineage: Eukaryota > Metazoa > Arthropoda > Insecta > Hymenoptera > Vespidae > Vespa > Vespa mandarinia. The sequence goes on from NC_140811.1 coordinate 16,283,366, forward strand.
CGGATCATGGATTCAATCGTTTTTTATTTTTGAATGTTTGACAAGAGATGTTTATAACGAAACAAAATGAAATAATTAATGACGATAATAAAAGCATGCAAAGGCCACGTTTAGTAAATTATGTACAACACAATTCTTTCACATCAGTCAAAGGTTGATAAGAGTTATTAATAAAACGTGAAAACGAGGACAACTCGACGGGATTAAATACCTGTTGTTTGAAGTTGGGCAGGTGAGCCCAATGCTCCAAGAGGAGAACCTCCATATCCTAAAGCCGCCAGACCTGCGGCAAGTCCTGATCCTTGTTGTTGTGCCTGTTGTGCGGCAACTGCTTGAGCTTGCGCAACAACCGCTGCTGCGCTGCACGCTGCCAGACCTGCACCGAAAGCCCGCAACCCATACACAACACTCTTAGTTATCAATGAGAATTCGGCCTGTGTTACAAAACCATATACCGTCTAAAAGCTTTAGTCGATACATCTGTACACATGCACACGTACACGATTTATTGCATTTATAATGAGATATCATTTACATATACATACATAAATATATGTGTATATATATATATATATGTTGTATTTTAGTCACAATATGGTTAACAGATCGCACAGACAAACATGATTTATATACAAAATGCAACGATCGATGACAGATAGATAAGACGTTATAATATTAAAATTAGGATATATCAAACGTGATTTTTTCAAACTGTTTGAACATAAAAAATATACACATGCGCGTTCAACATGAAATCATAATATAGAAATCGTAACGTAGATGAACCGATCTCGTTTAGAGTTTGGATTCAATGGAAAAACTGTGACGTTTATTATCACTAAGATATATTACCTAAACATTCACCAGGCGTGGCATTACTATGCGATGTCGGGGTCGCCTGTGAATAAAGACTCGGTGGTGGAGGAGCAGGTGGTCCAGGAGGTGGTTGAGAAGGAGCTCTGTTCACTAGAACGGGTGCTGGGCTGACTAATCTCATCGGAGTTGCCGCGGAACTAAGGCCGCGTACACCGCCCATAACTATGGATCCATTTTGATCGTAATAAGCTGGTATAACCTGATATTGACCTTGAACCTGAATAAAAAATTACGAAGAAAGAAATAAATAAGTGTTACGAATTTTATTATGAATGGAATCTCAAGTAGGTTACGTTAAAGAAACATAAAAACACATTTTTTATTTGAACGAAAAAGAATTAAGATTTCTATACGTTTACCGTTTGTGCCAAATTATTTGCGGTGTCTTGGGCCGCAGCCGCCGCGGCCGCTGCCGAGGAAGGTGTTAACGGTCGTCTCGGTGGCGGTGGGGCCGCAGCTTGCGGAGGTGCTTGCGGTAGTAGACCAGCGGGATAAACCCACGGGCCAACTCCATAATACTGAGGTACCACTGGTGGCGGTGCACCAGCTATCAAAGCTCCTACATATGGTTCTTGTCCACTTATAACGGTGTACGGTGCCGTGGGAAAATTTTGTTGTTGCTGTTGTTGCTGTTGTTGTTGCTGTTGAGCCTGAGACGCGGCCAGATATTGTTGTTGTTGTTGCTGTTGCTGTTGCTGTTGTAGCAATTGTAATTGTTGCGGCGTTGCGCCTTGCGGCTGACTGCGAAACAATTGCTGGGAACAAGGAAAAAAAAAGAAAAGAGAATAAAGAAAAAAATATAATTCGATTGGTATTCTCTTTTAATTCTCGATTTTATTTCTAGTTTTTTTTTATATAGAACCTATGATTCTATTAATAAGATCTTTACGAACGTAAGAATAAAAAAAAAAAAGAACTGCGATCTATAATCATTCGCGTTCTCGTTCTTTTTCTTTTCTCGCAGGAGAACAGGCACGAAAATCCAATGGATACGGAAAATTCTACGAAGCCGAGAACGGTAAGTACGACGAAGAACGTCGAAGTTCCCTGTCGACGGTAACGTAAGAGAGGCACGTACAACAAATCGGAGACGCCGGAGTTCGTTCTCTTGCCGGCTTAGGTCGACGACCCCCTGCGGACGTTCACCGACGACGATCGTTCGCCTTCTACCACCACAGTTTGTACACCGGTTGTTGCTCCAGACTTTAATTGACCAACAAACGCGGCCACGATTTACCGTGACGCGTTGACTAGCTTTAAACGGCTAGAGAACTCCAATATACCTGGGTCCTTTTCCAATCCTCTTGCTGTCATCATATCATCAAAGTTTCTTTTACCGTTTAACGATTACATATTACGTCAACGAAAAACTATTTCTACGTCGATGATTTCTCTCTCTCTCTCCCTGCCTTCCTCTCGATCAACTTGTGATCGATATTTGAGAAGATATTTCAAACGTTTACCGATTTATTTTCCGGGAATATATTTTCCTATAGAAATATAAATTGATAGAATGATGAGAAATGTCGAAAGAAGAGCAAGACGAAGTTAGATATAAAAGCTATTTTATATATTATATATTATATATTATATATATATTATATATATATATAATAGCTTCTATAAATAGCTTGATATATATAAATATATATATATAAGAGGCTAGTTTCGAACCATCCGAGCGACACGCTCCAGACCTCGAAGGCAGCGATGCGTTTCGGGTATTAACCTCTTCCGGAAGCAGCTCGCGCTTGAACCAAGGCCACGGTTACACTCTGCGAATATTCTACGCGTAAACCGCGAAGATTCTCTCTCTTCTCTCTCTTTTTCTTTAGATCTTTCTTTCCGATCTTCGTTAATAACGTTTACGCTGAGTGCGCCTACCCTTCCTTCCCCTTCTCTATTCTTCTTATTTCTCCTTCTACCTTACTCCCTACCCCTCCCTCTTCACCCCAACCCTCCATGGACGTTAATTAGACGAAGCAAATTTATTCTCTAAGATGCAAGTTGAATGTACTGTTTATGAACGAGACCAGAAAGAACGATATATATATATATATATATATATATATATATATATCGTCCCCATGATGGAGTTTCGTTAAACGCGAACAAGGTCGACGGGCTATTCGGTCATTGGCGTAATTCTGTAGCGTGGGGTTACGCACGAGAAGTCATTATTATATCGTATAGATGGTCGCCTCCCTATCGTCACGGTTTAACGGAGGTCTCAATGGAAATATCGTGACGATTGGGTTTGAAAAGAGCTTGGTGAAGTGAGCTTGAAAGGTCGAAGGGTGGGATAGGTGTTGTTGCGAGAATAAAGTGAGAGAAAGAGAGAGAGAGAGAGAGAGAGAGAGAGAGAGAGAGAGAGAGAGAGAAGAAAGGGTTAGGGGAAAAAGGTGGAGAGAGTTCAATTTCGAACGAGTGAGAAACAATGCCGATGGAGAATATAGTTTTCTAGGTGAGAATACGGGCTGAGAGTTACGTGTCCCTAAAAGCAAGCAAGCAAGCAAACAAGCATGAGTCACACCATCGAATATATAAGGTTTCCACCACCAAAGTACGGTGTGAGGCTTGAAAATCCTTCTCTTCTAGAACAACGACGACAGTGCCATAATATCGATTCTTCCTTTTCGCCCATGCAAAACTCGAAACTCGAGTCATAGTCTCGGGTTAGCACGGCACGTTTATTGGCAACCATTATGTACTAGTGACTACATAAACCAACGACGTTCGTGGTGAATCTTAATAATAATAAAGTCGGCCGTTCATTTAAAAGGCACGTACGTATGCGAAGGAGGTAAAGAGAAAAGTCAAGTGGAACTTCGTCGAGAATGAGGAAGAAATATAGACGGACAGACAGAGAAAGGAAGAGAGAGAGGGGAGGGGGAGAGAAAGAAACGTTAAACACACGTTATGTACGTACACGTGAGATACTAAAAATCCGACACGAAAACGGGTTTGTTAGGGTAGAGAGTTCAATGAACCTATTGGAACACGCTCGTTTGACTTTCAAAACGATAACCCTCGAGCGATCGTTTTTTAACATTAAGTTTATACAACACGATTGGCCCGAATCTGTAACACTATTTTACTTATAACATCCCCAAATTACAAGAATAATAACAACAATAATAGCTAGTAATATTACCAGTAGCAGTAACAATAATAATAGCAGGTAAATAGTATGCAGTAATAATAATAGTATTAATAGTAGTAGTAGCAGTAGTAATAATAATAGCAGGTAAATAGTAGCTAGTAATATTACCAGTAGCAGTAGCAATAATAATAGCAGGTAAATAGTAGCTAGTAATAGTATTAGTAGCAATAGTAATAATAATAGCAGGTAAATAGTAGCTAGTAATAGTAGCAGTAGCAATAGTAATAGTAATAGCAGGTAAATTGTGTAACTAGTAGTAAATAGTAACTAGTAGTAAATAGTAGCTAGTAGTATTAGTACTAGTAGTATTAGTAATAATAATAGCAAGTAAATAGTAGTTAGTGATATCAATAGTAGTAGTAATAGTAGTGATGGTGGTGTTGGTAATATTAATAGCAGGTAAATAGTAGCTAGTAGTAGTATCGGTAATAATAATAGCACGTAAATAGTAGCTAGCAGTAGTATCGGTAATAATAATAGCAGGTAAATAGTAGCTAGTAACAGTTCATGTTCGTAACTAGAAATACAGCAAAAATCTCGACGAGATTCTCGTCACGAAAGGTGGAAGGGAGAGAGCAGAGCAACGAGACTTCGAAGCAGGAAGAGAAATCGAGGAACGCGCCGGCCTGGAACAGATACTGTCGTGAGCCTCGTCGAATCGGGACACGCATCCGCGATCGCGTTTGGTTTCGTCGTTCGATGCTCGCGAAACTCAACGCGATCATTGAGATCTCGGACAGCTAAATGACGACGACGTTTCCTTTTCGATTATTTTGAACTGAGCATTGTTCTTTCAGTTCTAGTTTTAATTTAAAACTCTATCAACTGATTCATTATAGAATTCAGTTTCCATGGAAAAAAAGAAAAGAAAAAAAAAAAAAAAAAAAAAAAAAGAAGAAACAAAAAAAACGAAAAAGAAGGAAAGTAAAAAAGAAAAAAATGTTGAAAATTCGATTAAATCATTTAGATTGTTTTTTTTTTCGTCTTCTTTCAAATGGACAATAAAATAATTTATGTCAAACAGTATCGATTGAAAATATTACTTTTTTTTTTTTCTTTTCTAGTTCTAGTTTTGATTCTAAACTCAATCAATTATTCGTTATTGAATCAAGTTTCAACAGGGGAAAAAAGGGAAAAAAGAAAAAAGAACAAAGAATCGATGATACGATTAAATAATTTATACTATCTTTTTGTTTAAATGGACAGAACAATTTATGGAATACAGTAGTAGTGGCTGCAGATGTTAAATTTTTTTTCAAGATGTAATCACAAAAGACGTAAAATATCTTTTTTTACTCGTGCAAGACTAATCTGTTGTCAACACTAAATTATTAGAGAACTCGATAAATTGTTTGTTCATTGAGAGTCAAATGTTTGGATAGAAAATTGAGGAATTCGATTAAATAATTAAAACTTTGTTCTCGGGTATAAATGGACGATAAAATAATTTATGGAAGCATAGTAATAACTAGAGAAGTTACAGTTTTGGAAATTTATGAATACAATAAACGTATTATTCTTTTTTTTTTCTTTTCGTTACCCATACTTTTTTTTATTTTTTTTTTTTATTTTTTTTTTTTTTTAAATATTAAATCCATGTAATCCGTCGATCAAACAGATTTCAAATTTCATATTCGATTTCATATTCAAAAAAAGAAAAAAAGAAGAAAAAAAAGAAAAAAAAAAAGAAAGGAAAAAAATCGTAAATATTATTTTTCTCAGCAAATATATGTTAATTTTAATCGATATGAATAATACAAATTAATGTTATAACAGGGCGAGGGGGGGTTTGGATGTGTTTGGAAAGAAATCTCTGAGTTGAATATTACTTCCATGATAAAACAAATTGGTATGAATTTTCAAACATTAGGTATAGTATTATATATAAATATATATATATGCAAATTGACATAGATATTTATTGTACATATATACATATATGCTCTCTCTCTCTCTCTCTCTCCTTTTTCCTACCCCTTCTCTACCGCTCCCCCCTCTCTCTCTCTCATAGGAGACCCGTTATATGATGAAGCAAACGAAAAAGTCGTCCTTGAACCTCGACGAAGTAGATTTAGAAACGAGATATTACGTAAATTTGCTGGCCCTCTCCTGAGATTGGCGTCTACGTTCTTGGAATAAATAATCTTGAATAAGCAATAACTAACTGAAGTAACGTAAGTGCACGCGTGCAGAAGAAGAAAAAAAAGAAAGAGAAAAAAGGGGAGGGGAGGGAAGAAAAAAAGAAAAGAAAGGAGAAGAAAAAAAGGATAGGCGGGAAGAGGAGGGGTAGCGGAATAAAGAGAAAAAGAAAAAGAGTTGTAATGTCGGCAACGAACGGTTTTATCGATCGGTCGAAGAACTCTCGAGGATAGAGAAGAGTTCTTCGTATTCAACGACGGAGATGACGTTGTAGCTCGGTCGTTAACTTCCGGACCATTTATCGAGTCGTGATTAGAATCCTATGATGATGATGATGATGATGATGATGATGATGATGATGATGATGACGACGATGAACGGTACCGCTACTATATTATTGGTGAGAGAATCTTTTGTAGAACGGCAAATTTGATTGGCCTTGATATCCTTCCTTCGAAATGAAGAGGGAAGAGAGGGGGAAAAAAAAAGAAAAGAAAAGAAAAGAAAAGAGAAAAAGAGAAAGAGAAAAAGAAAGAGAAGGGATGAGTGAAGAGATTAAGGGTTAAGAGAAATATATAAGAGGAAGAGAATGAAGAAGAGTTCAGGATGACGTGGAGGAAGAAAGAAGGATGGATATATATTCGTGGAAGTATCTCGTCCCGCGTGAAATAAAAGTACAACGACGACAAATCGTCGTGGCGCAACCCGTTACTTAACCGCTTCAGAGCACCGTTAGCTCGGCTAACTTGCCGCGTACGGAATATACACGGGTACCTCGACCGCTATCGACCCGACCGCCATTTCTTCTTCTTCTTCTTCTCTTTCTCTTTCTCCTTCTTTTTCTTTTTCTTTTTCTTTCTTCTGATATTCTTAAGAATAATGTTCATCGTTAACTCATTAATGCAAAAATGTTTATAAGATTAGATATAATACGTAGAAAACGATACCGAGAATCGTCGAAAAGTATGTAAAGGAACAAATATTCTGATGTAATGACGAAGATGAATGAATAGATAAAGAGAGGTTAGGGAGGAAGGGAGGTAGGGTGAGATTGAAAGATAGAGAATGGAATTTTGTTAAGACTATACTCGAGGACACAGCATCATCATCATGTGCTTCTTGGTTAAAAGAGGTCAAGGCTCAGAATGATCGATTACATGATAATCTGGAGTCTTTGATCTTGGTTTGTCTTGTCGATAGGGACACGGTCGTAAGGATAAGATTAAATTTAAATTTATATTTATATTTATATATATATATATATATATATATATATATATATATATATTCGCGTATTCCATTATGATCATTAAAAAGTGTTAGAAAAATTGAATATATTCATTACTATCAGATAGATGAAACTAATAATAATAATAATAATAATAATAATAATAATAATAATAATAATAATAATAATAATAATAATAAAGTAAAATTATAAGAGGCTACTTTTATAATTACTTTATTATCATTACACTGAAGGATGATCTTTCAAGCTCTTCATCAATTTCAAAATGCAGCAAACGTGGATCGTTTGAGATTTCCTACTATTTAGAGGCCTTACCACCGGACGGGAGTACTTTCTAAGTAAGTAGATGAAAAGAGATAGATAAATAGCTGGATAGTTAGATAGATAGATAAGTAGATAGATAGAGAGCATGGATAGAACCCGCTGGCGTTAATGTTTCATTGGTAGAAAGAAACCGGTTTCCCAGACGCACTGAGAAAAAGATAGAGATAGAGATAGACAAATAGACAGATAGATAGATAGATACATAGAAAGAAAGAGAGAGAGAGAGAGAGAGAGAGAGAGAGAGAGAGAGAGAACCGATCGATTTGACCCAAGCTGTGGTCGATGAACAGGGAAACCACCATCCACGTACCTCTACTACACCTCCTCTTCCTCCCATCCCTGTAATACTCTTCCCCCTACTCCTCCAGCGCGATTCCCTTCGACCTCGCAGCTTGTAGTTTGTACCGTTTTCCACGTACAAAAAAAAAAAAAGGAAAGAACTCTTGCGAGTTCCTTCACTCCAAAGCCACGTGACATTCCGGGACTACTATGAAACGACGCCGGTTGTTGGTTGATCGAGAGAAATAATAATGAAAGTCAGCTGGAAGGAATAGGAGTGAGAAGTGAAGAGAAGAGAAGAGAAAAGAAAAGGATAGAAGTGAAGAGGTGAGGAGAGAGGTATATAAAAAAAAGAAAAAAGAAAAAAAAAAGAAAAAAGAAAAAAGAAAAAAAAGGAACGGTTTCTGAATTGCATGTGACAGAGAGAACAGTAAAAAAGAGAAGGAAAGGGTGGGAGTGAAAGAGAGAGAGAGAGAGAGAGAGAGAGAGAGAGAGAGAGAGAAAGAGAGAAACGATGGATGGCACGCATGGTGCTGGATGCACCGTGTGGGATTCACCAGAAACAATAGCCATTGTCAACCGTTCTCTATCCGCGGACTCATCTCGCGCCCGGCCTTTTCCCGTTATATGTACGAGAGGCGCGCGTTGGTCTACTTGCAAAATTCAATTAAAATAAACTTTCGCAGCCGGCGTAAGCGTACATAGCTACGCGGAACAAAAAGGCAATGGATTGTTGCGGGGGTGAGAGAGAAAGAGAAAGAGAAAGAGAGAAAGGTAGAAAGAGAAAGAGATAGGATAGAGAGATGAAAACGGAAGGAAAGTAGCGTGATAAGGGCTTGGGCCACACCTTGATATCAGATATCTCTTCTCTCCTTCTCTCTCTCCCTCACTCTTTCTCTTTATCTTTCACCTTTCTCTTTTTTCGTCATAGCTTTTAACAAAATGACGCGGATTTTATTATCGGATAGTCTTTAAGGGCGCGGTCAGGTAAAGCCCTAGTGAAGCCTAATGGGACGTTAATCGGGCCTCGCCTTACTTTCTGCTCTCTCTCTCTCTCTCTCTCTCTCTCTCTCTCTCTCTCTCTCTCTCTTTTCTATATTTTTTTTCCCTTGACCAAAATGAAAGATGAACACAGGACATGCGAATAATCGTTACCGTGTTATTATTCTTCTTATTTTTTTCATTCGCTCCTTCCTTCGAAATATTTCAATTTAGTTTAAGATTCAAATTTGTTCCCCCCAAATGTTTGCTTTAGATTCGAAGATTCGACGATGATGTCATAGATTCTTGAAGTGATTAGTTTTAAGTGTTTATACGACAATCACTTTTATTGGACATATATATATATATATATATATATATATATATATGGATGTATCAATGTATATATGTATGTTGGTCTACTTGCAAAATTCAGTGCATATATAACGATATTAAAAACGTTTGATTTTGTAGATATATCGAAACGATGGAATTTGATCGAGTCTATAAATTTATTTATTTTTTTTTCTTTTCTATCTCTTCTCAATCTCTCTCTCTCTCTCTCTCTCCCTCTCTCTCTCTCTCTCTCTTTCTTTTTTCTTTTTTCAGTTTCCCATCTCATCGAAGATGAAAAACAATCGGACAATATGAATTTTCTATGGTCAAACGGAATAAAAATTTTACAAACGTTTATATTTGATATTTGTAGGAATAACACAATTGGGTCAATTAAAAAGAATTTTTCATATTACCTTTCATATAATAATTACATATTTGCACCGTCATAATTAATATATGTAAAATCTTGATTAAATGATTAATAATTTCTACAGATATAAGGTAAATAATCTTGAGTGTACAGAAACGCTTAAATCAAAATGAAATATCACAATATTAAGAAGAAAAGCATAGGGAAGGTGTAAAAATATACATAAATTAAAACTATCGTGATAGTTAGAGCGTGCAAGTTGGTAGTAGGAGTAAAGCGATCAACGCAGTAGATGTTAAAACTGTATGTATGTATGTATGTATATATATATATATATATATATATATATATATTCACAAGGTAAATAGACGAGTGGAGAAAGCGTGTCGAGCGGAAAATCGAACGAAGCCGCTTTTACTGCGATTTTTGACGCAAGGATCGATCGAAAAGTTGGAAAGTGTAACCGAGGAACGAGCTTGAAAGGCAGATCGAAATTCGTTTGGTGGACGACGACGATAACGAGAAAGCGCCTTGTCGGCTTCTTTTATATATATATTATACAAAATGTATGGTATGTGTGTATATATATATATATATATATATATATATATATATATTTAGGTGTATGCATGTATGCATGTATTTATATATGTATGTATAATGTATGTATGTATGTATGTATATATGTATATATGTATGTACATAATACCGATCAAATAAGCACAGTTTACGATCGAAACCTAATCGGCCGACGCCTACTTTTCGAGCTCGATTAAAATTAAAACGTGCACGTAAAACGATAGACGACCCTTCTCTTCCATATCATCTCCTAAGGGAATGAAAAAGCTAGTATGAATTATTTTATATAGGATAAATGCAATTTTGTTCTTCTTACTCTTTTTAAAATTTCACCAGAAGGTTAGAGACTAATCCCATAGTTATTTTCTTAAGCGAAGATAGAAGACAATGGCGGAAGAAAAAAATATCCTAACAGCCTGCAAGTGCACTTTTATATATATATATATATATATATATATATATATATACATGCGACTATTAAACCTCTTTATTTAGATCGATCGATTTTCAAGCCGTTCGAGGTAATTCAAGTATTAAGGCGTTTATTACCAGGCAAATTTTGCATTTTACAGATAGGTATAATATATTCGAAAATTAAGAAAAGAAAAAAAAAATAAAGAAAAATAAAGAAGAAGACAAGAAGAATAAAAGAACATACGTATGAATATATATATATATATATATATATATATATATATATATATGTTCATATACACCCGCTATAAATAATATTATAAATGTTTCAATGAAGAGGTAACGGTAACAATTATAATAACGATGAAATATGTTTGACGATAGATATTTAAAAAAAATGAATATTTAAAGTGATATTTATCTCTTTCGATACGTCCGTTGAGCAGAAAAATTGGATACTTTCCACAAGACTGGTTATTGTCCTGACTCTAAAGCGTAATATATATATATATATATATATATATATATATATATATATATAATTTTTTTTTCATCCTCACTTAGAAAAGAGCTATAACCCTGCCCGTTCTCTCTCTCTCTCTCTCTCTCTCTCTCTGTTTTTCTACTGATATCGCTATCCCATACACTAACATTGATCTAATATTTATGAAACAGCCAAAAAAAAAAAAAGAAAAAAAAAGAAAAAGAAAAAATTATATAAAAAAACAAAGGAAAAAAAAAAAAAATAAAATAAAATAAAAAAAAACATCGGAGGGCAAGTATGCCACCGATGTTCCCTAGTGCGTATCTTTCAACGCTTTAACGTTATATTTTTAACCTCGAAGCAACATCTCATCGCGCTTTGTTAAATGGACTTCCTCTCTCGGATCTTTTTCCCTGTTCGATGCTTACGCATTCAAGATTTACACTTTATTATCGTTCATATTTTCAAGATTTACCTTGTTAAGAGGATATGATATATTATTGGTAAATAAAAGAGAAAGAGAGAGAGAACAATTTTCATATTTTCCTCTCGATTTATGATATTCAAAAGAAGGCAATATGGAGTATATTAACATATAAAATTATCTATATCGAAGGAAAAAAAAAAAAAGATGAAAGAAGGAATGAAATTTTTTTTTTTAAATATTCTTCCCATCTTAGATATACAATTCTATTTCTTTCATTCTTTTCCAGAATTTACAAGAATATGAAGAAATTCAGGTCGGATCGATCGATTTTATTAAGAAGAGACATGCACGATGTGAAAACTATATATATATATATAGGTGTTAGCTAACGTAAAACACATGGCGCATCGTAAGACTTGTCTCAACATTAGAGGATGATACCGACGATTTTATTACAACGTTATTATCGTCTTTCTTCCATAGATGCACGAAAGCTTTTGCCATAGCTTTGTAACTCGTGTTATTCGTATCGGCATGTAATAATATACATCACGCATATACATGTACACGTATTATATAGACACGAAGGCCTATCGGTAAAACGTTTCTCTCATAAGGAATAACGAAGAAGGTATGATATTCATTGTTGTTATACCGAGGTCTATGAGAAAGGTCGCGTATATACTGATGGATATGTGTCAGATAACAGTTGACCGAAGAAATTCGATGTAATGATATGATAATGTAAGTAGATTTTCTTGTTACGTTGAAAAAGAAAAAAAAAAAAAAAAGAGAAAAATTGAAAAATTTTAAGAAAAAGAGGAACAAAAAGAGGAGCGAGAGAGAGAGAGAGAGAAAATGCGATAAAAATAAAAAAAAATATATATATGTATATATAAGAAACTATAAGTATTATGAAAAAGACTCAAAGAGAAGTGAATTTAAGCGAAGTTGAAGTTAAGATAAGTAAAGAAGAACGAAAAGGAATAACGAGAGAATGAAAATTCGTTGTAACGATAAAATAATTTATTTTACGGAAAAAGATTGGCGTACTGAAAGAGAATATAAACAAAAATATATAAAATAAATCAAATAAATCAAATAAAATAAGAAATATGGGAAAGAGAGAAAAAGTGTGATGAAAATCGAAATAAATAGATACCCAATGAGAGAAAGCGAAAAAGTTAACTGAATAGAAAGAAAGAAAAAAGAAAAGAGAGAGAGAGAAAGAAAATAGATCATTGAAATCTAAGAAATAGTATAAAACAAGTACGTAAGAAGGATCGAGGAAGTGAAGTAAAGAAAAGAGTAGGAAGGAAGAAAAAAAAAAAATAGAAACAGAAAGAGTGAATTCAATAAAATAATATAATTATAGTAAATATATAGTAAAATATATATATTTTATATATATATATATTTAATAAAATAATAAGATAATAGTAATGAATAGTAAATAACCGTTCTCGTTATATGAAAGAATCGACAAATTGGGAAAAAGGAAGAGAAAGAGGGAACAAGAGAAAATATGATAAAAATCGAAATAAGTAAATATGTAACAAGAAGTTGATGAAAAAGTGTAGTGAATAAAAGAGAAATAGAGAAGAGACGAAAGGAAAGAGAGAGACAAAGACAGAAACAAAGAGGGATAGAGAGAGAGAGAGAGAGAGAGAGAGAGAGAGAGAGAGAGAGAGAGAGAGAGAGAGCTCAATGTAACGGTAATATAAAAGTAGGCTCTCGTTAGGAAAAAAATTGGCAAATATGAAAGATAGAAAGAGAGAAAGAGAAAGGAAATGTGAGCAAAATAAAAGAAAACAAAAAATATGTGATGAGAGTGTAACAAGAAGGACCGAAGAAGTGAAGTGAATAAAGGCCAAATAAGAGAAAAAAAAAAAAGAAAAAGAGAAAGAGACAGACATACATACAGACAGAATGCAACGTAGACTCTTGTTAGGGCAAAAAAAAATTAACGAATTATTGATAAGAAGAGAATAAAAAATATGTAAAGATATTTAAGAGAAATTCTTAAAAAACTGATGTCTAACGAGAAAAATCGATGAAGTGAAGAAAAGAGAAATAAAATCTGATGAAAATCGAAAAATAAGAAGAAGAAGAAGAGGAAGAAGAAGAAGAAAAAGTATAAAATAATTATATAACGAGAACGGTCGAATATATAAAGAAAAGAAAGAAAGAAAGAAAGAAGAAAGAGAAGAAAGGAAGGAAGGAAGGAAGGAAGGAAGGAAGGAAGGAGGAAGGAGGAAGAAAAAAAGCAAAAAAAAAACAAGAGACAGACAGAGAGAGAGAGAGAGAGAGAGAGGGAAATAGAGAACTCGATCAAAGTAGAAAGAGTAGAAAGTTGAAACGAGTATGTAACGAGAAGGGGGACGAAGAACTGAAGTGATGTGAAGTGAAGTGAAGTAAAGAGAAGAGAAGAGAAGGAAGAAAGAAGTGAGGAAGAAAGAGAGAGAGAGAGTTGATAAAAAAGGGCAGATAAAAAAAGGGAACGAAAGTAGAAGAGGAGAGAAGAAAACTCTCGTCGATGTGCTTGGTAGCACGCGGGGGTTGATTTTAATAATCCCCAGGGAGGAGGAATACGCTCGTGGATGTGACCTTTATGAAATGCTACACCCTTTGCCAGGACCTGATTGCAGTTCTTCGTAGGCCACAGACACACTCGTTCACATTTTCTCATCTGTATGTGTGTGTATTCGTATACTGTGTATATATATATAATATATATATATATATATATATATATATATGCATACGTATTCGTCGAGATTTGAGAGAGAGAGAGAGAGAGAACAGAGAGCGGCTGGTGCGCCATTGTTTCTCGACATACGCGCGCGTTTAATCCGTACCTGCGAGAGGGTAAAAGGGAGGAAGGGAAGAAGAAAAAAAAAGGGAGAAACCTAGACTCTGTGTATCCGGCGGCATCGTGTCAGAAAGAAGGTAAACGTAGCAAACGCTTGCGCGCTCTGAAGAGAAAAATAGTGAGAGAAAGAGAAAGAGAGATACTCGTATCAAACCCCCCCCCCTCACTCCGACGAAGAGTTTTCTCTTCGTCTCTCCAAGAGAGAGAGAGAGAGAGAGACTTCGTCAATATATATTTCTCTAGAAGATAGATATGTAAAAGCGTATTACCGATCGATTCAAATGTAACTACTACTATATGGATGCCTGCTGCTGCTGCTGCTTTCGTGTTATATGATCGTATTACGTGAGAAATCGGTCTCTTTTATTCTTTGTTTTCTTTTTTACATATTTTTTTTCTTTCTTTCTTTTTTTTCCCCGAATAATTTACATCTTTATTTTCGTTTTCTCGAATCGAATACACATCAGGTAGAAGGTCGTTAACCCTGCAGTGTGAGTTTTTTCTTTTTCCCTTCAGAAATTATCATACAAAAGTGTATTTTATTAATTGTCAAGTATATATTGAAAAGAAAGTAATTAAAAAATAAATAAATAAAAAAAATTATTTTACATATATATATATAATTTTTTTTTTCTTTTGATGAAATTTTAAGAAAAAAATTGTAAATTGTGTTGCGTATATGTTACATTGCGCATTCAACATTAATATGTTATGTTACTGCAACCAAATCTTATTTAAGAATTAACTCTCCACTATAAATTGTTTTACTGTTATGGCTCTTAAAACGATTGAAAATATTATCTTTGACTATATCAAAATTGACTAGTAAAAATATAACTCAATCATCTTATATATATTAAACTTTTTACACTCACTCGTTTCACTTAGCAATAATAATAATAATAATAATAATAATAATAATAATAATAATAATAATAATAATAATAATAATAATAATAATAATAATTATAATAATAATAATAATAATAATAATAATAATAATAATTATAATTATTATTATTATTATTATTATTATTATTATTATTATTATTATTATTATTATAACAACAAAAATAATAATAATCGGACAAAAAATATTGCATTTAACACGTTGCAAAATATTACCTTTTACCACATCAAAAAGTTGACTTGTATAGAAAACGAAAGAAGTGATCGAACGTTTTCTTATTTGTAGAAAATGTTTTACCATCGCGCGTTTACCTTCATTAAAACAATTAGGGAAAAAAAAATAGAAGAAAAAGAAGAAGAAGAAAAAGAAAAACGAGAGATAACATTATTTTCAATGATGATTCCACAAAAATAATATTATAAGAACAGATTTAGTTATAAATGCGCATAAATATGGAATGATTCAGAAAAAAAATTATGAAAGATATTTTCAAACTTGTAAGTATACTCGTAACACGCGTTACCTTGAATTTCTTTTCATTTTATCGTCCGTGTCTTTTCTCTGATAAGAAATAATGAAAGGCAGAAAGCAACGTTGACGAAGAAAAAAAAAGAAAAAAGGAAAAGAAAGAAAAAGAGGGGAAAGAGAAAGAGAGAGAGAGAGAGAGAGAGAGAGAGAGAGAGAGAGAGAGAGAGAGAGAGAGAGAGAGAGAGAGAGAGAGAGGGAGGGAAGCAAAACGAAACGAAAGTGTAGCTACTACTTTACTCGCTTTCGGTCGAAGAGCAACGCCGGAAGAGACGGCTTCCGGAGCACGAAGCCGCGAGCGGAAATTCATAGCGATAAGACGATAGAACTGAACGAAGAACACGCATTCTCCGGAGAAACGTTTTCTCCTACTTGTTTTCTATTCTATCCTAAGAGCAAAGCCCTTACACAAACTAACACATCAACTGACAATATTTTCACAATCATTTTATAAAAATAATATATATATATGTTTTTTTTCTTTTTCCTTTTTTTTCCGTAAAGAAATCACTTAATTAAATTACATTAATTGTTTTTAGACAGAATAAAAATAAAAAAAAAAAAAAAATATATATATATACATAAAAAAAATGAAATATATTCATTGTTGTTAATGGTTAATACTCTGTAAGAGTAAACATTTATACAGAATGAAAAATGAGAGAATAAAAATAAAAAAAGAAAACATCAGTTTTTATTAAAAAGCTGATATTATCTTTTCTGTTTATCTACTGTGCGAAATAAGAGAATAATGCCAAAAGAAAAATGATGATGATGATGATAATGATAATATTGAGAAATAAAATATTGCCAAAGTTTGTACTTTGTATTTCATTTTAATTGTTTCAATGGAATAAAAATTAACAAAAAAAATTCATTTTTATTAAAGATTGATACTTTGTAAAAATTATTAATGATAAAGCCAATCAAATAAAAATATTAAAGAATAAAATAACGCATAGTCACGTACTGGTAATAATTTAAGTAATAACAAATCTAACAAGGAAAATAAAAATAAGAAAGAGAGAAAGAAAGAGAGAGAGAGAGAGAGAGAGAGAGAGAGAGAGAGAGAGAGAGAGAGAGAGAGAGAGAGAGGGAGATTATAAAATAGAAAGAATTAGATTCCAGAAAATGATACGATCATAATTCAAACGCCAAACACGACTTTCCAAGAAATTCTGATTTCACGATAATACCGTGTTCTAGAAATTTACAAATATCATCAAAATGAAACGGGCATACAAATTTATCATAATTGTAGAATAATCCGTTTAATTATTAACATAAAAAGTATAGTATAAGATAAAACAAAATTAACTCGAGATGATCATAATGGAAGCTTGTTAGCCAAGACAGGACAGAATTGTCCTTCCGTGAGGGTCCAATAACATGATGCCTTCCAAGGGAATGACGAAAGAGACAGAGACAAAGACAGAAACAGAGACAGAGAAATAGAAACTGAACAGACAGATAGACAGACAGACAGACAGACAGAAAGAGAGAGAGAGAGAGAGAGAGACCGGTTAGAAATAGAATAGTTTGCATTTGCAATGATTCTTTACTGCCACGAAAAGATCTTTTGTACTTTGGTCCGACCTTGACTACGTACATAATACATGCATGCATATATGGATATATAAATATATGCATACATACATATGTATCTACAATACTTAAATGTCTCGTCGAATCAAAAGAAGACATCGTTATCATTGGACGAGAATCGCCTAAATGGCCGACCAACAACGAGTACCGATGTCATATCTATGACACAATAGAAAGAAACGTCGACTACTATGCAGCACCCTCGACCCCATTTCTCATATTCGTTTTTCCTTTTTCTTTACATTATTTATTCTTTTTCTTTTTTTCTTTTTTCTTTTTTTTCTCTTCCTCTCTCTCTTTTTTTTCTTCCTTCAAACGATTAAACATTCAGGAAATTTGACAAAATTAACTTTATCATTACGATTTTTGAGGTCACCTCAGTTCTACTATAGTATTACATGCATGCTTCTTCTCTTTTGACCTCGACGAACTGACTTTCCCCCTTCCTATTTCCTTCTTCTTCCCCTTCTTCTATCCCGTACTACCTTCCCATCCCTTCCCTTTCCTTCCCTTCCCGCCCCCATGGTATTTTACTTTTTAACACGGAGCACGTATGCTGCCAAAGGAGAATGTAATAATCACAACGAGTCGACTCTTATTACCCAGAGAGATCTCGCATTACCTCTCCAAGTTAAGGGTGCCAATGAGATAGAAGTCGTTCCTTCCCTTTCCTTTCTCTATTCTCTACGTGTACGTCATATATAAGTATAATCTCTTAGTATAATATTTCTATATATATATATATATATATGTGTGTGTGTGTGTGTGTACCAGTAATTAGATGAAAATAGCTTAACAAGGGTTTCTTCTTGGAACGAACATTTTCTTTTTTCCTTTTCTATTTCTTTTCTTCTTTTCTTGAAATTTGTTCTCTTTTCAACCGCTACTTACAAATATATAAATATATACATATGTATATATATATATATATTTTTTTTTTTTCGAATGTTGTTCAACTTGAGAGTTTGGGAAAAACAGGAAGCTATAAGAATATACGGTAAATGAGAAGCGAAACATAAAATGTCTTATTATCTTCTTTTCGTCGAGTTCAAAATACTTAAGTCGTTAGGATATTATATGGTGTCTTTAAAAAAGAAAAAGAAAAAAAAAAAGCAAAAGGAAAGAAAATAAATTAAAAAAAGAAATAATTGCATACGAAGTATTGCTTTCCTTTGTTCAATATGAATCAATTATATATATATATATATATATCACTATAAGTAAAATGTGTAAAAGAAAAAAAAAGAGAGAGAGAAAAGAAAAAGAAAAATAATTTGAAGTATCATTTTATTTCAATTATATATGAATCACTTTAAATCGCAATAAGCTAAATTTAATAAGTATTTAAATTTTCTTAATCCAAATCTAATCCTTCGAAACTATTAATATCAACAAATATAACAGAGCTATAATCGAATAAGAAAATAAGCGTGAAAAATAAAAGAGAGAGAGAGAGAGAGAGAAAGAGAGATAGATAAGCTAAAAGCTATAGCTATCAATCTAACCAAAGATAAAGAAAAAAAATTACGATTCCTTTCGTCTAAAGACATATCTCTCTTTCTTACACATCTAGTTTATATGAATACGAATAGGAAGAGTTATTATATCGAATTTGTACCTCCCAAAGGAATATGGCGGTACTGTAGAAATTCGTGACGGCACTACTGTTATCAAAGTATGCCGATAGCAACGACAAAGTTATGACACTCGATACGATGATATACCGATAACGACGTTCTATACTCATAAATCAAGTTACGAGAGTAAACCGAACACACGTCTCTCTTTCTCTTTCTTTCTCTCTCTCTCTCTCTCTCTCTCTCTCTCTCTCTCTCTCTCTCTCTCTCTCTTTCTCTTTCTCTTTCTCTCTCTCTCTTTTTCTCTCTCTCTTTTTCTCTCTCTCTTTTTCTCTCTCTAAGCGATCGAGAGAACAATATCCAACAATTTATCTCTTCTTTTCTTTGCCCGATTAATTTTTTTCTTTTTTTTTTTTTTTCATCTTTTATTTTTCATTTTTCTTTTTTTTTCTCCATTTTTTAAACTAATAAAAGTCAATGTAATTTGTAAACTTTCATTATTATATCTTCCACGTAAATCTCATTTATTAAATTTTTTATTTATAAGAAAAACTTTATTTATAAGTCATATATATATATTTATTCTTATTTTTTTCTTATCTCATTTAAATTATTCATTTTTATTCCTATTTCGTTCTCTCGTTATTATTATTATTATTATTATTATTATTATTATTATTATTATTATTATTATTATTATTATTTTGTTTTCTCCTTTCTTATTATTATTTCAATAATTAAAAACTTTCAGCTATTTTATATACATTTACCCCTTCATCTCCGCCCTTTTTCTTTCGTTGTTCATTTCATTCGTGCACATGACATTAATAATAATAGTAATAATAATGATGATGATGATGATGATGATGATGATGATGATGATAATGTAATACAACACGGAAGAAAACGATTTGTTGTGTGGCTTACAAAAAATTTCTTAAACATTTTTAACTGGATGATGTGAATGAATTAGCAATTCAGAGGACTTAACGAAAGAACTTAATAAGAATGTCTCATATTATTTCAAGACAATCATTGTCGATTTATTTGAAAAGCAAAAAAGATAAAAAGAAAAAGACAAAAAAAAAAAGAAGAAAAAAGAAGAAGAAGAAGAAGAAGAAGAAGAAGAAGAAGAAGAAGAAGGAAAACGATTTGGTGTTCATTCAATACATTTTTCATTTCGATCTACCTTGTTGTTCAAGTTTGAATTATTTAAAAGTTACTTTTCTGCAAAAAAAAAAAACACGCGCGCATGCATAAAAACTTGGACGTGTATATATATATAAAAGCGCGATATACTTTGTACATATTTTTTTCTTCAGAAATAATTTTCTTCGTGCGTTATTGAAGGAGGTTGGGGGAGAGCGGAGATGAGAGACCTTCAAGAATAACGTTTAACAAAAATTATGTCATTTGATATTTCAAACGACTTATTGTTAAACCACTTTCACAATCACCATCTCATATATGCATGTACGTAAAAAAGGTAAGGTAAAAAAGGTAAGAAGTATTATTATTATTATTATTATTATTATTATTATTATTATTATTATTATTAAAAATTTTACTGCAGTTTTCGACGCAGCAAAAGAAAAGTGCTATCTATCCTTTAGCATATCTATCTTCATATCTCTTGCAGGCGTGTGCATAATAAAAGCAAAAAGGACGAATTCTTTTTATCGCGACTACTTGAAAAATGATACCTCTCTCTTTCTCTCTCTCTCTCTCTCTCTCTCTCTCTCTCTCTCTCTCTCTCTCTCTCTCTCTCTCTCTCTCTCTCCCTCTCCCTCTCTTGTCTAACTTACGCCAAGCCTACTCTAACGTCAAAAAACGTTTAGATAAAAAATTTCCATGTCTTCTTCTGACTTCAAGTCGATTACAAAAAAGAAACGAAGAAGAAAAAAAAGCCATTCGAATTCATGGATCTTTAACGACAACGCAAATTTATCGATAATAAAAGAAAATAGATATTTGATTACTCTTTATTGAATGTTAGAGAGATCTCGTTACAAGGAACGATAGTTATTTTCGTCCTTGAGCTTTGGACTATTAAACATCGGCAGCGTAATCTAACGCCGATCTAATGAATTCCTAGTAAAAATTAATTGCCCATCCCTCCCCAATGGAATTCGTTTTCGGCGAAACGGTCTCTCTCTCTCTCTCTCTCTCTCTCTCTCTCTCTCTCTCTCTCTCTCTCTCTCTCTCTCTCTCTTCGTAAAAGTCTCATCGCAATTTACGTTAATTACGTTTTTTTTTCTTTCTCTCTCTTTCGAATTCTCTTACGTTAATTTATAATTTTATCGAAAAGGAGAGAGGAAACAAAAAAAAAAAAAATAAAGGTCAATTGTCAACGAAAAAAGCTTTTTTTTAAGAATGCATTAACGAATAATCGATAACGCGAATTAAAGTTTATTAATCTATTAATAAATAATATTACATCAGAACGTGACGAGTACACATTTCTATCGCTATTAAAATCCAAATTATTTTCGATTATGTACTCAATGTCTGCGAAAAAGTTTCTATCACATTTTTCACAAACAAATATGCATTCTCATATACACGTAAATATACATATGCATAATAACGATTTAAAGAAAAAAAGGAGAAGGGATGCTGGTGATGGCGATAGTGAGAATGACGACATATTAGAATTTAGTATATGTATTAAAAAATCTACAAGAAGTAGATTTTTATCAGGTCTACTATCTGAAATTTCTTTTTTCCTTTTGTCATTAGATTTAGCGACCAATCAAAAAAAAAGAATCAAAAGGTTTATATCGTTATTATAATAAATATTTACTTACAATTTTATTGAAATATTTCCTTCACTCACGAGACATTATGAAAATATTATTTTTCTATTATATATACCTACATACGATCAATTTTATATTTTATATATATATATGTGTATGTGTGTGTGTATTTATTTTTTCTGAGATATATATATATCTATATAAAAGATATATACTTGAATTCTTTCCCCACTAAAGATAACCATATACACTTCAATTGTTCAATATGTTCGCTGTACCTTAAAAGTGACTATAATTTTATCCAAAAAAAAAAAAAAAAAAAAAAAAAAAGAAAAAAAAATAATTTTTTTTTACTTTTATGCCATAACATTTTAATAACAACTAACACACGATTCCATCTATATTAATTTCATAAAGCTCGAATGAGAAATCAATAAATTAATCTTATTAATTTTCATCACATTAAAATGAGAAATTAATAATTTAGAAATCAATAATACAATGAAATATAAACAATACCAATAACCAAAAAAAATAATAATAATAATAATAACAACAATAATTAGCCGATAGTTTTAGTTCTAAATTCAATGATCCATAAAAAAATGTTTATAGTGTGCGATGGATGGAGAGAGGGAGGAAAGGAAGGAAAAAGAAAAAAAATAACTAAAACAAACAAACAAACAAACAAACAAAAAAAACAAAAAAAATCGAAGAGGAATACTGAAAAAGGTAAAACTTCGATCCTCGAAGAAAAATTCGAATAAAATTTTGTTTCATGATCGTCGATCGCGTAACTGCAAGGAAGTAACACTATCGCTGGAAGAATGCACGCGTCAGCACGATGCAGGAATGCATATCGGACAGAGGAGACGGCGGCGGATAGCACGTTTCGTTTCCACGAAAATATTTCTTACGAAGTTCTTTCGAGACTCTTTTTCTTCTCTTTCTCTTTTTCTCTCTCTCTCTCTCTCTCTCTTTTTCTCTCATCTTCCTTTCTCTCTCACTTTCAAGGAATCAACGAGGAAGCGAAAATTCTAATGAAACAAATAAAAATTATGCAATTATTCATAGTACTTTGCTTTCTTGCAACAATTTTTTTCACACGATCGTAAGACCCGAGTAAACGGAGAAAGTAACTCCATGTCTGTATATAATACATGGCATTATATATACTTGGTGGCCCACGTAAATGTCAACTTCAATGAAAATGTCTGCGATGTATGTTTTATTACATGAAGGGGCCCCATCAGTTATATCATTTATTCTACCAATTACGGTCAACAAGATCAGTTAAATTTTATATTGGTCAGATAGTTCAGTTCTTTTCGATATTATTTCTCTTTCTTTTTTTTTTCTCCCTTCAAAAAGCATAAACAAGATATAGTTAATGAAATTTTACACCAGTCTGATAGTTCAGTACTTTTCAATATTATCTACACAAAGAAAGAAAGAAAGAAAGAAAGAAAAAAAAAATCAACAAAATCAATTAAATTTTATAATGTACAGCTATGCATAAATGTAATAATTTGATAGTTATATAATTTTAGATAGTTCTCTACAATATCACTTACAGTATTATTTATTAGAGAATTATATAACATACATATTTCTGACTTTTATATTATAATTAATAATTAGAGAAATATCAACGTGCTGCTAGTTACATGTACTACTCCGTGTGTGAATATATAGATATATATATATATAAATAAATAAATAAATAAATAAATATATATATATATATTCAATAATATATCTATACATATACATATATAACAACATTATCTACACTATTATATATTTTCGAATTATATAACATACATATTTCTGACTTTTACGTCACAATTAATAATTAGAAAAATATCAATGAAATTTAAGTTACAGGCATATATATATATATATGATATATTATATAAATAAATAAATAAATATATATATATTTATTTACTTATACACACACACACTATATGTATCACATCTTGTTTATATATATATATATATATATATATATATATATAAATGTTTATTTATTTATATTTATATTTATATTTATATACGCACTATACGTAACGAAGCGTAACGGCATAATCGCCTTCTTTCTCTAATTGCAAAAGTTCTCCCGGAAAATTTCCACGTCGATGTGACGGAATAATAAACAGAAGCATGTAAAAAATCGCGACGAAAGAAGAACGAAAGTAATTAGTGGCGTTCGCGGTGGTGGTTCTCGTTATATCGCCGAACCGTGCGAGAGTACAAGAGCTCAGCCGCGAAGGATCCTTTATAGTGTTCTCTCTCTCTCTCTCTCTCTCTCTCTCTCTCTCTCTCTCTCTCTCTCTACCCCCCTCTCTCTTTCTTTCTTTCTCGTTGAACGCTAAGCACGCTTCTAGGGTGCGGCCTTAGCAAATAAATCGTGCTTTTAGAATCAAACGATAGCGATCATTTAATCGGCCTGTCGGCCGATGTAATCGAAGGTGCATGCATAGAACGCATAAATTCGATACCTAAACGCAATTCGAATACCAGCGTCATGAGTATCACGCGTGCCATTGGTGCTGCCAATGAGAATTATATACATACTATCTGTAATTTCCTTACAATTAACGCATCAATCCAATCTTACAATACTTCTTCTATTACTATTAAATTGATCCGATAAATAACTTTAGCAATTCATAATAGTTCATTTTTAAATAAACATTAACATTGTTTTATCAAAACTTTTGAAATTACTTATAGGTTTAGCCATATTATTATATCTATCATTCTAGTTTATTTGATAATTCAATGTAAAATATATTGAAAATTTTGATATTACTATTGGCCGATTTAATATCATGCTAACGTTATTGTTCGTTTAGATGTTATTTCGTTTTGTTTAATTCAGATATTAATTATCGAAAATACCGAAATTGCTTAAAAGATAAATCATATATATTCTATATAAATATAGTATAGTATTTATATATATTATATGCATTGATAATTATACATTTTATATATAATACTATTGTTTATCTTACATGTTTTCATTATTATTATTATTATTATTATTATTATTATTATTATTATTATTATATTATATTATATTATATTTTTTTTACATATAACATATTAAGAATTCCGAAATAATTCATAAACTAATCCAATACACAACAATATATACATGTACATACATCCATACATATACATATATATATATACATACATACATATACATATATATGAGTATATATACATATATATAAACCTACGTAATTCAAAATAAGACACTCATTGTCAGTATAATATACTGCGAGAAATCTTGTTGAAATCATTTAGTTGACGGTTTGTTCCAAACCGCATCGTATGTGAGCCGAGGTGAGCTGAGGTGACTAGACTCGAGCGATAATTAAATTTCCAACGTCGAAGAAGAAAAGATCTACTCCCTACGGCATTTTCTGCAAACGACCGAACGAACGAACGTACGAACGTACGAACGAACGAACGAACGAACGAACGAACGAACGGACGAACGAACGAACGAACGAACGAACGAACGAACGAACGTACAAATCAACAAACATACGAACGAACGAAATAGAGAAAGAAAGAAAGAAAGAAAGAAAAAAAAAAAACAATCCAGGGTAAAAGAAAAAAAAAACGTCAAAACATTGCTACGTAATAAAATATAAGTAAACATATAAATAATGTTACGTACGATATAAAAATATTAATTTACGAATCGAACTATCTAAATGCTATTTATCAGTAATGATCAGTATATTTGACCATTGAGGATCGGGCCAAAAGAAAAATAATACACGCGAGTTCTTTAAAATATTTCAAAATTCCAATTAAAATCAATTATTTCAAATACATCGAGCTATAATATCAAGTCAAAGTAATTATCATAATAATTATTCGGGTCAATTATCATAATGATCATTTGGGTCAATTATTTTTCTATATACTCGAGCGTTAAAAGCTTGTAAATAAATCTCTCTTTTTTTTCTTCTTCTTTTTCTTCTTTTTTTTTCTCCCTTCTTTTATCACTACATTCAGATATCTACAACGATCGGACGACATAATTACGTTCCTTTGAGAAAAACAATAATAGTTCTCATCAGAAAATATTTTTTTCCTTAATTCGAATCTATCATCTGTTTTGGAAGTAAACAACGTTGAAGAAGAAAAATAGATCGAGAAAAAGCAAAGTGAGATTAAACGAGACATACATAAAGAGAGAGAGAGAGAGAAGGAAGAGGGGGGAGAGAATGTTACACAGTACCAACAGCTGCTGTTGTATCGCACTTGTGTGTATTCGAACGCGTAACGAAATAATTTAGGAGAGTGAAATGATAATCAAATTTTAACAAATGGAAAGAGCCTAGATAGAGTGAGAAAATAAGATAGAATGATAGAAAGAGAGAGAGAGAGAGAGAGAGAGAGAGAGAGAGAGAGAGAGAGAGAGAACAAGTAAGGGGTGAGAGTTCTCTATTCTCAGTATAAAACAGTGTGCGAGATGTTCGATCGTACTTCCTACTAATTTTTATGATACCGAAAGAGAAAGAGAGAGAAAGAGAGTAAATGACGTTATAGAGGAAAATCATTACCCGCATCGTTGAGAGAAGGGCCCAGCCAGCGAGATAATTAAATTTCCAGCTATGAACGCTCGAGGCGAAACGACGAGAAAGAGAGAGATAGATAGATAGATAGATAGATAGAGAGAGGAAGAGAGGTTTAGGACGATGAGGTAGAAAAAAGAACAGGAGGAACGAGAG
>NC_140811.1:16312500-16322500 GCF_050613455.1 Vespa mandarinia
AAAAAAAAAAAGGAAATAAAAATATGATGTAGCACGGGGGCAACGTTCGTACGAAAAATCTATAATCGTAAATCCCCCAAAAAAGAATAGAAAAAAAAAAAAGAAAAAGGAAAAGAAGAAGATAATAAGTAAAATAAATCATTTCGTACGAGATAATAGTTACTTGAGGAAAAATATTTCAGGAGAATGAAAATATATACACATACATACATACATATATATATATATACATATATATATACATATTTGTAGTTACTTTAGTATCATTCGAAAGAGAATAAATCTCCGTCTCGAATTTAAATATGGATTTGTCGAGAAACAAAACAATATTTATACGGTAAAGAATACGTATAAAATTTAGCATTCGGAAAGATAAACAAGGTCGGGTAAAAAGTATACAAAAAGAACATACGTGTATCCCTGACTATCTTATTAATGAAAGATGACGAACACATTGCGCACGATAAACTAACGTTTATTATGGCGTTTAAGCGATAAGTTCGCTAAAATGCCTTTCTAAAGAACCAGATCTCTCCCCTCTTCTGTATATATATATATATATATATATATATATATATATATATATATATATATATATATATATATATATATATATATACGTACAGAAGATATATTATATATATACACATGATATATATATATATATATATATATATATATATATAGGTATATCGTTGAGCTCAATAGCGAGGAAAGAAAAAGGAATGATACAGATAAAGTTCGAAAGATCTACTTTCTTTCCCGCTTAAAACCAACTCGATTGGGAATAAGCACGTTTGGCATACCTTGTCAGCCGCAAGTCGTGCAACTAAGGCCTCCTTCAGAGGTCCCAACCAATGATGGGCCCCGACGAAACGCTTGTTCAGCAATTTCGTGTGCGGGGCTGCTTGCGCGTAAACGGCCTCCAGTTCGAGCACCACCATATTTCACGCTCCTCGAACCCTTAACCTCTTCCTCTTCTCTTTTCTTCTCTTCTTTTCTTTTCTCTTCTGTTTTCTCTTCTTCTTCTTCTTGCTTTCTTTTTCTTGTTTTTTTCTTTTCTTTTTAGTCGTTACTCCACGAAAAAGAATTTCACAAAGGCAGTATAAGTAACACAATGGTGTACACTAACATTTATCCTCTCCTTTGTTTATTATAATACTAATAATAATAATAATAATAATAATAATAATAATAATAATAATAATAATAATAATAATAATAATAATAATAATAATAATAATGGTGATAATAGTAATAATAATAATACTAATAATATAACACTCTAAAGATGAGGATTCTTACAGAAGTCACAGACACGCCTTTACACCTTTTTTTTTCTCATAAAATATCTTCCTTCAAGACGTCGTTTTCCATTGTATTCCAATCATATTAAATCGGATGGCCCCATTATGATCGTGCGATCAATTTCTCTTTGAGATTCGCTATTTCGATCGTAAAGAAAAATCGTTGAATCTTCTTCGATAAAATATCATCTCGCGTTCATGCACCACGTGGATCGTCCACAACGATGACGACGAGGACGAAAACAACGAAAACAACGACAACGACAACAACAACGACAACGACGACAATGACGACGACAACGCGTGCATACACCGATCGTCGATTCTTTCGCACGTCTTCGTACCAACTGCGTGCCTTTCGCGCGTTAGCTCGCTCTGTCTCTCTCTTTCTCTCTCTCCCTCCTTTTTGGAATGTACGTATGCGTGTGTAATACACGAGAAGGATAAAAAGATTGAGTGGGAGAGTTAAGGACTAGACGGAAGCGATAGACTTGTAAAGAGAGAAGCCGATGAAAGGAGGCACGTATGTATATATATATATATATATATATATCGAAAAAAAAAAATAGTCTCCTTCGCACTGCTCGATAAATCCTAAGAGAACCTCTTTCACGATCGCAAAACCGATTATCGGAACCCACTACGTCTCCGTGTGTCTCGTGTGTCTTCTGCGTTCGCTCGAACCAACAACGACGACGACGACGACAACGGCGGCGGCAGCGGTGGCGGTGGCGGCGGCGGCGGTAGACCGCGCGCGCTTCGCGAAAGCCGGAACAGGGAGAAAAGAAGGGGTGGGGGAAATAGATAGACGAAAGAGAGAGAGGAGAGGAGAGAGAGAAAAAGACAGACAGACAGACAGACAGAGAGAGAGAGATAGAAGGTAACGAAAGAGAAGTATAAATAAGAAGGCCGGTTCTCCGCGCGAGCCGTTAAGTCCAGCGTGATCCGGGCTTAAGCCGCGCTCGCAACGGTTGCCGCATAGAAAGGCAGTTGAGAACTGACTGCTGCCTCCTCTCCAGTCTCCTCGCTCCCATGGCCCGAGCGCTTTGAGTGACGCGACTCGACGCGACGCGACGCGAAGCGAGGCGAGGCAAGACGAAGCGAGGAGTGACGAGGTGAGGTGAGGTGAGGTGAGGCGAGGCGAGGCGAGGCGGGGCGAGGCGAGGTGAGACGAGGTGAGACGAGGCGAGACGAGACGAAGAGACGTAGTGGTGTCGGTGTGACGGTTTCCCCCACTCCACCCACAGCAGCCACGACCATTTCGCCCTTCGCCGTCACTACCCCACCACCACCACCGCCACTACCTTACCACTACCTATACAACACATCGCCCCACCATCACATCAATGCTACGTTATGCTACTCTCCCACTTCACACTCACGTACAGATAATACATATTCGCGTATATTCTATATCGTACGTGTACATAGGTGCACCTACGGGACCCATCGAGAAATACGGCCCTGTCGCCCTCGGAAACTCCTTCACTACTACTACTAAACCATTAGCATTACTATAGCACTACACCACACCACCACCACCGCCTCCACCTTCTTCTTCTTCTTCTTCTTCTCTTCCTCACCCTTCTCCTGCACGACGCCGCGCACTTCTCTTTTCTTTTTCCCCAACCCATCCCTCCCTCCGCCTCGAGACATGCACCTCTTCAGTACAGGAGGACACGACAAAGCGGAGGGCTTCCTGTATCGTCGTCGTCGTCGTCGACGTCATCGTCGTCGTCGTCGTTGTCGTTGTCGTTGTCGTTGTCGTCGTCTTGGGACGAAAAGAAACGAGACTTTTCAAATTTTTCAACAAACACTATCGGATGAAAATGAATGACACGTCAACGGAAACGGACAGTCGGTTATAACTTTTCAAAAGGGAGGAAAAAAAAAGAAAGAAAGAAAAAGAGAGATATAAACAAATTAATAAGAGAGAAGGATAATAAAAAAAAGAATTAACAAATAAAAAGTTTTACTTCATCCGCTATGTTTGGATTATTTCTTGTTTTTTTTTCTTTTTTTTTTTTTTAAGCGTAACGCTTTTAATTACTAATCAGGTCGCCAACTTTTATTTCCGTCGGCAAACTACTACTATTACTATTACTACTACTACTATTACTACTATCACTACTACTACTACTATTTAATCTTTTTCCGGCAAAGACCAAAATAATCATAATAAGATTAGTTAGGAAAAATATTTAAACTTCGAAGCAAACGCATCATTTCCAATAACGATAACGATAACGAACATTTGATTTCGTCACCTTGTCAATAATCGTTATCACTATTTCGATCTTTCGAAGATCTCACATCCAGTTTTTTTCTCTCTTTTCGTTCATGAATCTATCAGTAATAACGAATGATATGTACCAAAGTTCGACAAGACACAAATAGAGAGACAGAGAAAGAGAGAGAGAGAGAGAGAGAGAGAGAGAGAGAGAGAGAGAGAGAGAGAGAGATAAATAAGTAGATAGATAGAGATAGAGAGAAGCTATTCATTTCGAGCGTCGTTCCTTCTTTACAAAATCAATGAAAAAGACCATATGCAAAGAGAGAGTGAGCCCTATACTCCAACTTCCAACCACCTGCGTTCGAACGACGGACGAGGGTGAGATAAAGGCGTACAAGTTTTGCGAGTTTCAAAAAGAAGTTGACTACCACCTCACGTACAGCAGCAGCAGCAGCAGTAGCAACAGCAGGAGTAGTACACGACGGCTCACCTTTTTTTTTCTTTTTTTTTTTTTGTTTTTTTTTTTTTTTTTTTTTTTTTTTTCCAATAGAATCTCCCGAAGATACATGAGGAGGGAGAAACACATCGTTGAGAATTCTGTCATTCAAAGTAATGCCAAGCGCATATTTCTCCTAGTCTGATACGATGATACGATTTTCGTTAATGAAACGTTACCATGTAGAAATAGTTGGAGGTAAACAGTACGATCGATAATTACTGTCGCCGTGAAATAATACAAAAAAAAAAAAAATAAAATAAAATAAAATAAAATAAAATAAAATAAAATAAAATAAAATAAAATAAAATAAAATAAAAAGAAATAGAACAAAATCGAGAGAGAGAGAGAGAGAGAGAGAGAGAGAGAGAGAGAGAGAGAGAGAGAGAGAGAAATCAAGCGTTATCTATCCCACTCTACTGATAACGAGGAAATACGATAATAATGCGAGACGAGAAAAGAAAAAAACGAAACAAAATAAAAAAAGAAAAATATCTATCCTATCGAATTTAATCAAAATAGTACGAACAAGTAATTAAGCATAGGCGAAGCTTCAAGAACCAATTACATTTACGAATTACATGCTTCAAACGATTCGATCTGAGGAAAAAAAAAAGGATGATCTCGCCGAAAGATATTCTCTTCAAACGACATTATTTCCCTCGTCTTTCGAAGAGATAGTAGAAAGGGGTAGAAGAAGAAGAAGAAGAAGAAAAAGGAGGAGGAGGAGGAGGAGGAGGAGGAGGAGGAGGAGGAGGACAGGATACGGAAGGTGGAAAAGATAGAAGGCGAGGACTCTTGGAGAGAGCAAAGATAAAAAGGGGAAAGACGGAAGGAGGTAAGGGACAGAAGGAAAGAGAGAGGAACCCCGCTTGGCGTTTGGCACGGCTTTAATTGGCCGTGCCTTAATTTTCATATACGCCGTGCTATCTCGAGGGTTCTCAGGAACGTTGAAGAGCCGAAGGACCGTGAGAGAAGAGGAGAAGCCGAAAGGAAGAGAAGAAGAGCGAAGAAAGCAGAAGTGCAGCAAGAAGGGGGGGAGCGGAAGGTACAAAAGAGAATAAGAGAGAGAGTGAGAGAGAAATAAAGAAAGAAAGAAAGAGAGTGTGTGTGAGGAGAGAAGAGGGAGAGTTAAGGGGGACACTGGTAGGGAGAGAAGGGGTAGTAGATGGAGTAGAGGGAAGAGGGGAGAGAAACGGAGCCGCTCTTTCTCGCGTAGCCGGGGCATATTGTCATCGTCCATAGCCAACAGCCTATTGTCTACAAGCAGCTTCCCCCTTTCCCTTTTGCGACCACATATACACCAATATGGCGACACATAGAAAGAGACAGCCACAAGCGAGAAGATCAGAGCGAGTGAGAGAGGTACTGGGAACGGGGTAAGGGAGCAAGGGACGACGACGACGACACAACGACGACGACGAGACGACGACGACGAAGACGCGTTGACGACGTTGACGACGAACCACAGGGATAGAAGATTCAAGAGAAGCGAAGAGAGAGAAAGACACAGAGAAAGAGAGAGAGAAAGACACAGAGAAAGAGAGAGAGAGAGGGAGAGAGAGAGAGAGAGAGAGAAGGAAGAAAAAAGAAAACTCGTTCGTTCGTTTTCTACCTTTCTTCTCAACTCGTCGTCCGTCCACCACACCACCAAACACCAACACCACCAACACCACCAACACTACATATATGTATATAATATCTTTCGTATTTCTATCTCCGTCCCGCTGACTGTTTTACTCGTTCAGAAACATCTACGAGTAAATATATTATATCTAAGATTAGAACGAGGTAACTACGATTGAAAAATATCTATCTATTTTTCCGAATGCGCGCCGATTTTAGTTGAACGTGTCTTGTCGTCGTCTTCGGCAAATCGCGAACGGTGTCTCGTCTCTCTCCTGACGATTCTGTTAAAGGGGAAGGAAAGAAGCCACGTTCGTTTGAAACTACTTCTCCTCCCTCTTACCCATCCACCCACCCAATCCAACTTCTCTCCGTCCCTTACCGTTCTCTCTCTCTCTCTCTCTCTCTCTCCCTCTCTCTCCCTCTCTCTCTCTCTCTCTCTCTCTCTCTCTCTCTCCCTCTCTCTCCCTCTCTCTCTCTCTCTCCCTCTCTCTCCCTCTCCCTCTCTCTCTCTCTCTCTCTCTCTCTCTCTCTCTCTCTCTCTCTCTCTCTCTCTCTCTCTCTCTCTCTCCTTTTCCTATTATTCTCTTCGCTACTCTTCGAAACGTTACTACTACACAACACACCTTACAGTCTAAATCGTTGCTTCGAACGAATAACAGAAAAGAAGAGAAGAGAAGAGAAGAGAAGAGAGAAAGAAAGAGATAGACAGACAGACAAATAGACAGAGGGGGAGAGAGAGAGAGAGAGGGAGAAAGAGAACGCCGATTAATCCTCTCAACGAGCTGCTTTGTATCATGAAACCGCGGGAAAAAGAGAAGTATTCTCTAGATAATAAAATCAAGCCGAAGCAATGCACATACACACAGGACACACACTTTTTCTCTCTATTAAGCTAGTCTGATTTTGTGAAAGAGACAGCGACAAGACGATGACTACGACGCTACGACGACTACTACGACCACGCGCCTGGATAACATACACACACACACACACACATAACTGTATTATATACATATATATACCATACTCGTGCAGGCAGAAGAGCGAAATCATTGATTCACCCCTTCCGTCCTTCTAACATTAAAAATCGTCCTTTTATCGTGTTGGATGTGACGATGTTTCGATAAGAATTTTCAAAGGCGCACAGATTTTCTTTCCAAAAAATATGCACTTCCGATTGAATTTCACGGAGAAGCCGGGAAAGGGGGGGAGGACGAACGTGAAAATCTTTGTCCAATTCTTTTAATCGTACAATCGCCGTGTAACTTCGAAGACGCACACTATTCTTATACGTTCGTACTTTATCTTTCAATTTCATTTCATCCTATAGTCAATAAAGAAAAGTAAAAGAAAAAAAAGAAGATTGTTCTTTTATAAATATAAATTACAATTACGCTAATTACCTTCTTATAGATCCGAACAAAAATTTGTTTATGAAGGAATATATATATATATATTTATATATACATATATAAAGTAACAAAAAAAAAGGAAGACAATTATCATGCAAAACGAAAAATTAGTCTCCAATTTAAACGAGATAAAAGATGAAGGAAAAGGGAAATGGAAAGAGGATAGGTGATGATGGAAAGAGAGAGAGGGGGGGTTGCTTGTCGAATCACTTTGACATCGATAAGGGTCAAACAAACAATGAAAGTTGAGAACCGCTGAATACCAAGGGATGGACGAACACGCAAACTAGCGTGTTACATACTCTCGAGCTTGTTTCCCCACCTCCTCTCTTTCCCTTTCGCTAGCAACCCTAGTGAAACACGCTAACGCTTGGCGCACCCTACAATCTCTTATTATAATAAAAATGTTCACAGGAGCGATGGCTAGGTATAAAAATACTTGGCTGGGACAGGCAGGCAGGCAGGCAAGCAGGCAGGCAAGCAAGCAAGCAAGCAAGCAAGCAAGCAGGCAAGCAGCCTACCTCCGGACGCAAGAGTAACACCTATGACGTTGGCACGATAAAAGCACGAGTCGGGAAAAGCCCGTTAAGACTCGTACGGCGCAAGCTCCAAAGCTACTTTAGAAAATTTTAGCTTTCGAACGAAGAAAGAGAGAGGGTGGGGAGGGAGAGAGAGAGAGAGAGAGAGAGAATGATAAATGCCGGAAATCGAAAATACCTATTGAAAATGAACGAGAAGAAACGTTCTGATCCTAGAAAGAAAATCAACAATCGTGTTTTACATTTACTTGTAAATAAAAAAAAAAAAAAAAAAAAAAAAAAAAAAAAAAAAAAAAAAACAGTGTAAATGTGTATAAGTAATTCGCAGAGTAAATTCATTTTTAAACATAATATTCCGAAGTAAAATGGGTTTGGCCGATCGTTATGATGACGTTGATAATATATATTTATGATTAAAGTCCCACGTGTTTTATAATGTCACTATTCTTTTATATATATAATATATATATACATATATATATATCCCTTAAAAAAGGTTCTTTCAAGAGACATGTACGAACCACATCCATCATCTTTCTATCGATAATACTTCTTGAATCATTCTTTGAATAAACTATATATAAAGAAGATATTGTTACTAAGTTGCCACTCATAAAGCGCCGGCATTCGGAATACTGCAGTGACCCGGATTGAAAGACATTACCATTTTCTAGGCGAGGCAACGTCGCTTGTTCAAATTAGTCGAATTACATTTTCTAATATCTAATCATCGCAATTAACGTATAATTAAAACGCATGTTTATTTAGAGATGTGCGTGTATACTCAACGAAGTTGTTTCATATCACGAGAGTAACGAGTAAAAAAAAAGGAAAAAAAAAAAAAAGGAAGAAAGAAAAAGGGTTTGCTGTTGCGTTTTTATTTATCAACGCATCGTCGAGAAAGAGTGAGAGAGAGAGAGAGAGAGAGAGAGAGAGAGAGAGAGAGAGAGAGAGAGAGAGAGAGAGACAGAGACAGACAGACAGACAGACAGACAGACAGACAGACAGACAGACAGAGAGAGAGAGAGAGAGAGAGAGAGAGAGAGAGAGAGAGAGAGAGAGAGAGAAAGATAGAAAGAGAGAGAGAGAGAAAAGAAGAAAAAGAAGAAGAAATATTTAAAATGGCTCGACTTTTGCCAAATCTAGCACTTGGTCACGGATTTCAGTATATTCCCTAGTATTAGTCTACGAAGAGAGTCCCATATATACAACGTCAGAGGCGAGAAGAAACGAAGGGTTGGAGGTGAAGGTGGAGTGGCCACCTCGAGTTAGTTTCTAGCCTAGATTCGACTTCGTGGCCGATCCGAGATTTTAATTAGGACCTACACCGCGTGCGCGCCCACCCACGGAGAGAGAGAGAGAGAGAGAGAGAGAGAGAGAGAGAGAGAGAGAGAGAGAGAGAAAGAGATATAGATAGATAGATAGATAGATAGAGAGAGACAGAGAGAGAGAGAGAGCTACTGCGACCGTTCTTCTCAGACTAATGATCTCTCTTTTCATTAATAATTCAGCCTGGAGTGTCGTCTTCAACATGGAACGCAGAATATTGTACTGGTAATGATGCCAACCGCGCTTCGCGACGCCCATTGTTTCTAAATACTCCTGGAAAAAAAAAGGGAAGAAAGAAAAAAAAAAAATCTTCCTTCGAAGGTATCAAAAATGATTCGTTTCTTCGTTAGAATTTTCTCGTTTCTTCTTCACTGACTTTCTTTCTATTTTCTCCTTTACCGACAAATCAAACGAATGTTCTTAACACCATCATCATCCATCATCATCATTATCGCTGCCTCCCACCATTACTACCATCACCATCGTCATCAATTATCAATCATCATCGTTTTCGCGAACGATCAAATACAAGAAGAAAGAAGAAGAATAAGAAGGACTAACGACCTTGTAAGATGTGCGTACATAACGACGATTATGTAAAGACATACCAAAAATATCTTAGAATGACTGACAAGCTTTTGGCCTCATATACCATCATCATATCTCTTCGGTATGTTTCTAGAGTTAGCAACCGAATTCGTCGTAAAGTCGATTGGGATATATCAAAAGGAACGTAGTATAAATTTGATTAGCTCTTCGAACGTTTTTACGATCAATAAAGATCTACAAAGGAAATTATTTCTTTACTCGCGTCGAAGAAATTTTTTCACACGAACGTCGAATCGGAGATATCGGAAGAAAAAATTTTAGAAGAGTGCTGCCAAAGAATCTAGATCTTTGGAAGGAGAGAGAGAGAGGGGGGGTGAGGGTGAAGATGATGAGGAGGTTAGCGAAAAAGAAAAAAAAGAGAGAAAGAGAGAGAGAGAAGAGAAAAATTCGGAGGAGTAAAAAAAAAAACAGACGAAGACGAATAATCAAGGTGAAAATGTGGATTC
>NC_140811.1:16325000-16495000 GCF_050613455.1 Vespa mandarinia
AAAAATAAAAAAATAAAAAGGTATAAAGATGTGATCAACTAAAAATATGTTTAAAAAACAAGATAAGATTTGATGAAGTTAAATGAAAGACGTAGATAAGGGAATCGTATTTTAATCAAAAACCATATAAATCGAAGAAATAGGAAAGCAGTTTGACCACGTTAAAAACGTTGAAAGAAGAAAAAAAATAAGAAGAAGAAGAAAAAGAAGAAGTAGAAGAACTGGTGGATTTGTCAAGGAGAATATATCAAAGTGGTCCAAGCAGGATGTTTCTCAGAATCTGTCGACTTTCGCTCTTCGAAAGCTTCAAGGTTCCGCGAGAAAACTTGAATCGACCTCGATTTATTCGTTCCCCGCTACTCTTTCTGCCGTCCTATCCGGACTAATCCTTCCTCACGTGGTTCGTGCCGGAAGGGTTCTAAAGCCTCGTTTTCACCAAGAGCGCGCATGTGCGAGAGACAGAGACAGAGATAAAGACAGAGAGAAAGAGAGAAAGAGATAGAGAGAGAGAGATATTACGTCGCTGATAGGAATGTAAGGATCTCATTCTTTTCTTTCGTACAGCTGTTCTTGAAAGGAAAGCGCGTCTAATCGTAGTAGAGCAAGAAATTTTCAATCGTCTATCATACGATTGCGACAGAAAAGATTACAATGAAGCTTTTTATATATACATATATATATATATATACATGTGTGTGTGTATATATATAAAAAAAAAGTGACGTTCAGACGATTTGCGATTCATGTTTCGTAGAATCTAGCGAACGGAGAGAAGCATTTGTCGATATTATATATACATGCATACATGTGAACAATTTGGTAACTCGTAAGAGATGAGTAAGAATGTATTCTATATATATATATATGTACGTTGCCTATGAACCCGTGTGAATGTCGACAAAGTGGTTAGACATATATCGACCGTTCTATTTTCCGAATGGGTTTGGAAGTAGACGTCGAGAGACTGTCACTCTATGATTTATACGTTTGTCTGCGCCGCAGGACAAGGTCGTTCTTCGTTCTCCTTCCCTCCGTAGCTCCCTCTCACCCGCTCCTAAATTCCTTTGTCGTACGAATTCATCCGGTATATGCAAATATCTTTGATATCGCTTATTTCGCTCGTGTCGAAAGGAAACTTACAGACTTATCTCTCCAAGGAAATATTTAATTAGATGTGATTTTTCTCTGTTCAAAAGAAAGAGAGAGAGAGAGAGAGAGAGAGAGAGAGAGAGAGAGAGAGAGAGAGAGAGAGAGAGAGAGAGAAATAAAGAAATAGAAAGAGATAAAGTTAATCACCACGTTCATTGTAGTTTATGTCTATTACTCAAAAGGACGAGGACAAAAGAAAGAAAGGAGAAGATTTTCAAACGCATTTGCCAACGCATAATATTTATGTTATGTATATCTTTCTTTTCCATTCTTAAAGTACGCATAAATCGTCTAATTATATTTCTCTTTGACAATGACGCTGCTAACTAACGCGCACTTGCTACGAAACTATTGTCGTAATGTTAATCACGGTTTATACGTTTCTAATAGTATTATCATAATAATCATAAATTCGTGCGATTAATTGCCATATGTAGGATAATAATCGCAGGAATATTTCATCGTGAAAAATAATAAGGGGTAAGTAGGTAATTGCGTTAACTATGAATGCCAAGACCCCAATATATACATATATATATATATATATATATATATATATGTTCTTGGTATATAAGATCAAGACAATTTCTTTCTTTCTTTTTTCGTTTATACAATAACGATGTTTGTTTGTA
The DNA here is from genome assembly GCF_050613455.1 of Vespa mandarinia. NCBI lineage: Eukaryota > Metazoa > Arthropoda > Insecta > Hymenoptera > Vespidae > Vespa > Vespa mandarinia. The sequence goes on from NC_140811.1 coordinate 16,326,782, forward strand.
AAACATGATAGACATTTCTAACATTTTATCGTTAGAATTTGATAAAACTATACAATTTAATCACTTCTCTCTTTTTCCACATAGATATCGTAATAATTATTGTTGAAATTTCAAACAATATTCGTTACTTTCTAAGCAGCACACATCATTTTTATATCGTGTGAATTAAAATTCACATCGACATAGGTAAACGTTCCAATAAAATTCTTCTTTTCGATTATTGACAACGTCGCATAAATAATCACACACAGCATATTTGCAGACGTTCTATCCAATGATAGAGAATAAAATAAAATATCTATACAAATTATAAAGAAAAATGAAGAAATAAATAGATATAAATTAGACACTTACCTGTACATCAAAATGAGTTGTAGTGTCTTGTGGTTGAGGAGGGCCTTGCTGTTGTTGTTGTTGCTGAGAGGGTGGTGGAGCTTGCGGGGGTGGTGGCGCCTGCGCCCCAAAAAGTTGTGCCGCGTGAGAATGAGGATGCTGCAGATGATGCGTAGGTGGTGCCTGATGATGTTGAAGATGATGTGGTGGTGCAGGAGCAAATGCTGCCATAAAATGTTCCTCGCTTCCAACAACATCGACACCTGGTTTTAACAAAACTACACCACCACCGCCGGCGCTCACTGCTAACGTTGCTGCAGCATTTTTTTGAAATTCTTCTTCACCCGGGGATGGTTGACGACTACCTGGTGTACGACTGAAAAAAAAAACAAAGAAAAATAAATAAATAAATAAATAAAAAACGAAGAAAATTATACAATGATCAGTTTGATTGAAAAAAAAAAAATGTTTGATTAATTAACATACAATATAATTCATTAATTTGTAAATAAGATAACGACTTTTATTTTGATGTGGATTCATTAAAATAATCATCGATCGTATCATTAAAATAAGAAATATACGATAGAAGACCATGTATTTTCTATAAAAAGAGAATGACGTAGTTTCTCCAGATACTAAGAAACCCATCGTGGTAAATGTCAGGGACCGCATTGTTGCTTGTGACACGTGTAACATATTTTTCTACAAAAAAAAAAAAAAAAATAAAAAGAGAGAGAGAGAGAGAGAGAGAGAGAGAGAGAAAGGAAGAAAAGAAAGAAAAAAGAAAAAAGAAGGAAATGTAGCTTTATAATTAATAATGCGCAAGAAACAAAGTACCATTTCCATAAACGCTCTGTTATTTATGATAAGAATAATTAAGCATGTTTTTTATCGAGTACAAGATTCCATTCTTAAAAAAGATAAGAAGAGAAAGAAGAAAAAGAAGAAGAAGAAAGAAAGAATAGCAAAAAACAAGAAATAAAAACAAAGATTACAATGTAGTTGTTCTCGCATGACCGAGCCTTTGAATTTTAATTTCACGTTAAAATATAATCAGTTTTAAAATATTCCATCGTACTTGTAAAATTATTCTCTACAAATAACGGTACATTTAGAATAATTGCAAAGCAAATGACAGAACGTAATTACAAAGTTCGTCATCATCTTGTAATAATTAATTGGCAAGTAAATGACTAAATTAATAAAATATTCTATACATAAATTATTAAATAAAAACGAATAGAATAATATTAAATATGTATTATAAAAGAATACGAGAATTACGAGGGATTTAAAGATTCTTAATCGATCGAAATACTCGTAAGCTTACGTATCGACTGAAAAGAAGAAAACTTATGGTACGGAAATGTCGGTAATGTTTTTTTTAAAGGAGTACTGACCCCGCCGTCGCAGATGGCGCTACCTAACGAAAAGAGACAACGATAGAAAACACGTGCGCGCACGATACTGTCGACCGCGTGCAACCCCCCCAAACAAGCAGGCAGGCAGCAGCAGCAGCAGCAGCACAAACAAGCGCAAAGCTTCCAATTTCCACGCCCTTGACAAGTACCCGTTATAACACTCTCTTCTTTCTTGGCGCGTCCGGCAAAACTGATAAATCTTCCCAAGTATGTGACACGTAAAAATAGTTATATAATCAAGGCTATTCGTACATTATTAACAGTTTTAATTTTACTGTACGTTCCTTCAGTTCACGTATCAATATATCTCAATATCGTTGATATTCATTCATTCATTTTTACACTTATTTCTTTCTATAGAATTATGAAAGTATTCCAGGGAGAAAAGTTCCTGCATTCTAAATACTTCAGTGACTTTCAAATGAAATCAATGAAATCAATGAAAAGCCGAGTACACCCTACGAAAGTTTCTTTTCATTTCCATCGTTCAATACTCACTTGAAACCTTTATCATCATCGAGACCATTCTGTGATGCTAATCCATTTCCTTGTGGGCCAGTATCATCCTTCGAACTATCAAAAGGACTAGCAGATCCTTTGTCTTTTTCCTTTTTATCTGTGTCCGTATTCTACATTGAATACAAAATATGTATAAGTATAAATATATATACATATATAAATTTATTATTATCATATCTATATATATATATATATATATATATATATATAGATGTATATTTTTTATTTTAAAATAAACTAAAGACTTTATCATCATTTGCCAAGCTTACCAATCTAAGAGATACCATTCGAGGTTCTAAATCTTTTGGTGTTGTGGGACTTGAACCAAGAACATATTCAACCATTTTAACTCCCAATCCACCCGTTTCACTAAAAAAATAAAAAAATAAGAAAATAAAAAAATAAGAAAATAAAAAAAATGAATAAATAAATAAACATAGTCTAATATAATAGAGTTTTTGAAATATCAGAGATTATATCATAATTAAAGTTCAATGATAATTAAATATTCTATATTATCATTAAATCTCGTAACATTTGACCAACCTGCTTCTAGGACTAAGAACTGTCCCAACTTCTGAAGTTTGATGATGATATCCGGTCCCAACACCCACACGTCTACCCGTACCCATCGATATTGGTTGTGACACTGCATGATCTAGAAAATTTAGAAGTCAAAATAAAAAACAAAAGGAGATTAAAAAGATTATATATTGATATATACAAAAATTATTACATTTCTTGTTTAAAAACAATTTGTATTCAACAACGACAATAAAAAATTTTAAAGGACATAACTTTGTAATCTTAAAAAGCATATATAAATTAGAACCTATAAGAAATGGCTGAGTAAAACAATTTCGATGATTCGGGGAATTGATTTGATATGATATAAAAAATTAGCAAAACCCTTCTTCCCCTAACAATGGAATGTTCGTTGATCGAAGGGAGATTCGAAAGGGTTTAAAAAAAAATATAAAAAAATAAAAAAGGTGGGAGAGGGTTGAAGATTCTCATAGGGTGGATCGGTAGGCACGTCCCTGGCGTTGTTGGGACATTGCCCCTATACCGCCGCCCTCGATGCCGATGCCGGGCGTCTGTCGCCATAGCAACAGCCGCGTTGCACCCATCCTCGTGAGGAGGCGGCGCACACGCAGGACCGTCTCGCATGTGCACGTTCAAGTCGCGGAATCAAGTGTTCAGTTTCGCAACACGCTGCCACTCTCGCGCGCCCCAACGTGCCAACGGTACCGAGAAGCGCGCCCGTCTTATTCTTCATCAGGTGTCTTAGTAGAGTTAGAAAGGACGCCAACAATATAGTGAAATTATTTCTTGTCGTAAAATGTAACGAAAGTGAAACCAACCAATCCTGAGAAAGGGAAAGGCTCTATTAATTTTAATCATAGATTTTGCAATCAATAATCAAACTCATTTTTCATATACCCATATGCTTTTTAAAGGTATATCGTCGCTAAATAAACATCAATCTTATTTAAACTCGACGCCAATCGATCATGGGATCGATTATAATTATCGATCGATCAAATACATAAATTAATATTTTTAAATGCACATAAGCACATTGACGTTTTAGTGAGATAAGTATCAAAGGAATAACAAGGATAAGATCGACAGGAAATATCATTTAAGATGGGGTAACGAATGAAGATAGCGAAATTTCAATGAATATTTGAGGTGGTCCAACACAAGTCGACACACAGTATAGAATGAAATCATTTGAAATGTAACAACAAATGAAGGTATTAAAATTAGAATTAATATTTAATATGGTCCCCCAAATTGACAAAATCGGATCATTTAAAATTTAACGAATGGAGATATTAAAATTAAAATTAATACTTGATATAATCCAAATCGACAAGATCGATCATTTAAAATGCAACAAATGAAAATATGAAAATTATGGATGAATTACCTGAGGTGCTCCAAGTAGAATCTCGCCACATTTGGTGGTCTCCCAGGTGAAGTATCCCACCACCTTTTACACCACCCTCGTCCTTGGAGCCGCCTTCGTCCACACCCCAGAGCTTTTTTGCCGAGGGAGCGATCTAAAACAAGAAAAAGGAAGTTATATAAGATCCTCAAGAGAGAGGTCAAAGATTGTACAAATTCAAAATTGATGCATATAAATAAATTGATGAAAACTACTAGATCAATACTTGTTTACATTTTACATATGTTCCTTTTTATTTTATATGTAAATATATAAATATATAAATACATATATACACATTTTTCTTTTTTTGAAAATGCAGTTTCAATAACACAAAACTGATTGAATATAACATTAATTTAATCATCGTATATTCATATAAATCGCACCTGTTCTAGGTAGTAACACGAAAAAATACAGAGATTCCATTCGGGACTCAACTATAGTTCCTCGCCGAGGGGCCGTTGCACCGCACAGATCCTAACCTCGCGCAACTTAAGATCCATGACGTAATAGAACGCGGTAAAAAGAGAATCGAGGAGAAGAGAAGCACGGAAAGACGCACGAGGATCTCGGAATTCTGTATACAGGTGTATTCCGATACGTGTATGCTGTGACAATGTTACGATATATAACATGAATAGTATATATACATATGTACATACATAGGTATGTACGTGATAGTTCAATGTAATATAGTTCGAACGAACGAATGTACAGCTATGAACACGTGCTTTCATACATAAAAAAAAAAAACTTTTATTAAAAATAATACCTTCATATACTAATTATAATAATAAAGATTACTGGACTTTTGTATAGTACACCTTACAATATACTGTTAAACAATAACTTTAAGAATAACTTTATGTGAACAGGGAAAAAAAACTGGACGAAAAAGTCACATCTAAATGAAAAATCATATCCAAGATGCTAATCAGATTTTGTTCGTTAACTATAAATATTGTTTTAAACATATTAATCGTGAACTTAAAAAAAAATTCATTTTACTATCATGAATATTAATATTATGGAAAAAAGAAAAAAAAGTATAAAACAAAACGTCTAATGCAAAAGCCGAAAAGAGATAGTCCAGCTTGGTTAATGTTTGTTGTACGCGATAGGAGCCTATATCTCGTCCCTTTTGATCGATCATTTTTCCTGTGGGATTCTAACCGGTTTACAAAGCCGCATAACTCGTTCGATTTTTATCAAATCCTCCTATTTGTCAATCAATTCATCTCGAAAACGACGAAACGAATCTGTGACTTCGTTAAGTATATCGTTAAATCAAACGATAAGGGACCGATGTTGTGAGGATACCGTTGGTAAATAAGAGGGAAAATAAAACAGGAAAAAAAAAAAAAAAAAAAAAAAAAAAACAAGAAAAAAGTGCAGTTCGTTGTAATTCAACGTTCGAAAAACCTATCCCGATATTCAAAAGAGAAAAATCTGTGATACGTGATCTGAATTTAAAAAGAACGTTTTCATTCGGCGCAGACAAAACGAAAGAAATAAAGGGAGAAGAAAGAGAAAGAAAGAGATAGATAGATAGAAATATATATACATATATACATATATATATATATATATATATATATATATATATATAGAGAGAGAGAGAGAGAGAGAGAGAGAGAGAGAGAAAGAGAGATCGAACGGTTTCGACGAAACGTTTCACATCGATCAAAACTTGTGAATATAATCTAAAGTAAGGAGAAGAGAGTAAGGGTAAGGCTCGGTCAGCCGGGGATGATATGCCGCGAGTATCGACCGCGACGCCGGCCGGTGGAGACGCTTTCCACATCGCGGCATATGAGAGAGAGAGAAAGAGAGAGAGAGAGAAAGAGAGAGAGAGAGAGAGAGAGAGAGAAAGAGAGAGAGAGAGAGAGAGAGAGAGAGAGAGAGAGAGAGAAAGAGAGAGAGAGAGAGAGAGAGAGAGAGAGAGAGAAAGAGAGAGAGAGAACAAGAGAAAGAGAATGACGGCAATATCCTCCTCCTCCTCCCTTGAAATCGTTTCTCCGTCGCGCTACCGTTCGCGTCGAAGGAGGACGGGGCGCTAGGACCCGCACCCTCCGTGCGACTGCTTCCCTGCCAGGCGCGTCCACCCACTAGAGAGAAAGAGAGAGAGAGAGAAACGTCGGGTACCCCCACCACTACGCGCCTAGCCGTCTACTCCCACCACCGCGACCACAGGCGGTCGGTCTTCCGACGCGCAGCGTGGACGTCGCTAAACAGCTACGGGGCCACCGACCCCTCCCCAGGCCCCCGGCCACGGGTCACGGCCACTGTCCGCGCGTTGGAGGAGCAACCACACGAAGGAAGCAAATTCCCTCCATCTCTTTCTTTCTTTCTTTCTCTCCCTTTTTTTATCTATTGCGCATTGACTATAAATGTCTAAACATTCTATATCTCTTTCCATCGATATTAGTAATAATAAAAAAGAAAGCTCGTTTTTTTCCTTTTTTTTTTTACATATGCATACACCTTGATGAAATTCATTATGAAAATGATTAGTAATATTCATTTTGAAAGTAAGAAATCTTCTAATGGAAATGGTATATAAGTCTGGAAAAGGAATCTCAATTATATTGATACTTATGTTTACATTATCCAGAATCTCGTTTAAAGAGATTCGCATCACTCGATTTTGTAGCTTTTGAAATTTTTATTAGCCTAATCTAATGTATGTATATTTTATGAATTCATCGAAATTATTTTATGATCAATAGTCTCGTTGATATACATTAAAGATCTTATTATTGGTCAAATTTATAAAAAATCTAATTCACATCGATATGTATGTATCTCTTATAGATGACGATGATGACGATAATGATAATTGGAAATGAACATTTAAGATTATGTGAATTTTGACGTCATAGTGTTCGACAAGTAAGAATTACTATGATAACAACGAGCACGCTGATGTCCTTGTCATACACATTCAGTGATAGGCTACGGAACGTGACCGATGCGTTTAGGTTCAACGACACGTGTACGTCACACCTGCATGTATCACTTCTCACAACTCTAGGAAATCAACGACAAATAAAATGACGTCATATATTATTTATTGTTATACACGGCTCGATAATACGTACTATATATTCTTCTTCTTCTTCTTTGTTTTTCTTTCTTACTTTTTCTTATAAATATGAATTTTTTAATATTTATTTCAATATTATGAAATCAAATCAATATTATGAAATGTTAATACTCGTTTACGATACTAATCCTTTTTTGAATGATCGATTTCTAAGAATTCAGTTTAAACGATATAAATCTCATTTGCTGATTGAGAAACTTACATGAAAACGAGATACTTTGGATACTTTGGATACTTTGGATACTTTGGATACTTTGGATATTGATAACATTACAAAAGAATTCGATTAAACTTTTCGATTGTTTATGTAAATTTTACGTAAATTATTCGAAGAACACGATTTTCCTTTCTCTTCCCTTCTCTTACATCTTTTTCTATTTTTTCTTTTCTTTCTTTTTCTTTTTTAGTGACAAAAACCAGATATAAAAATTATACAGATTACAAATCGTACATATTATAAAGATGTGAGTATACAAACGAAATAATAACAAATAGAATGAATGCTGATCCAAAAGAATTTCATAGAAACAAAACTATGTATTTAAGCATTAAAGTATGATATAAATAAGGATAAAAATCAATCAAAAATTTGCTAATTTTCTCATGTAAACTTAATTATTATGTATTCGTGTAATAGAAAACAAAAACATTTTTATTTAGTTATATATATATATTACTCTATTATATATGTAGAATATATATATATTCTCTTATTATTATATATGCATATATATATAACTAAACTAAATGAAAATATATAACTAATATATATACACATTATATAATAGAAATTATATTAAATGATATGTAAATATTAGAAAATAAAATATTATATTTTCCTTTCGTTGATTTAAATGTCTAGCTTTATGTAAAATAGAGAATGTAATGTTCATTTGTGAAAAATATTTGATTCAAAAAAAATGTAAACAATAAATAAGAAAAGGATGTAACAGATAAGAAACAGAAAATGACAAATTTGTTTGATTCCCTATTATAATTATCTGCACTGCTCAATTTATTTTGATTGGAAATAAATTTTAACTGTTTCTTCTTTTAGCAAATTACATTTTACATATTAAAAAAAAGAAAAATCAAAGAATAAAAGAAAAATATAGAAACTTGTTTACTTTAAGAGAAATTATATATCAGTAGTAATAATAATTATAAATGCTATATAAAAAAAAAAAAGTAACTTTCATTTTTTTCTATCACGCGTACCTTAATAGCTTAATTAATTTCATTAAATATTAATGATGTTTAAAAGGAATTCTTTTCAAACGATGCATTGAAGATATGAAAAAGGTTTTAAAGAATATAATTATATATATATATATATATATATATATATATATATATATATGAAGAAAAATTAATTTAAACCTACATAAAATGTGTATTAATTAATTTTATAACAAATTGTATATTAAATTGAAGACTTTATATTTGTATGCATTATATTAAGTTTTGTATTACATTAAATTTTATATTGAGTAAATAAATAAATAAATAAATAAATAAATCGAGCGATCAGCATAATAATCAGTAAAATCATAATAATTGCTTTTATCGAATACAAATGAATTAAACTTTGGACATAGTTCTTTCGATATAATCTATATTTACATAGATTCTAATCACAATGTACACATAAATTCGTTCCGTTCGAAAGTACATATGGAAAAAAAAGAAAAAAGAAAAAAAAAACTAAAATCTTTAAAACCCTAGAAAAGTCGATAGTACGAAGATGGACGAAAACATAATTTAAACTCGGTAGTTTTTATTATTATCGTGAATTTTAGTCCTCGATACTTTTATTTCGGGTGTTTACTATACATAAAAAAAATAAAAAGATAAACATTTGTTGAGTCGCGTGTTTATTCTTTTCTCAGAGGGAACGAAACGGAAAAGGGAAAAAAAGGAATGTAAACAAAGTTAAAAAGGCAGATTTGGTGGAGGATAGATAATCGCGACGCAAATGTAAAAAAAAAAAAAAAGAAAAAAAGAAAAAAAAAGAAAAAGGAAAGAAAAAAAGCGAAAATAAAGAAAGAAAGAAAGAAAAGACCGATGAGAATTGGCGAAGAGCGCGTGTTTCGACACTTCCATGCGCCGTGCGACATGGCACTGCGACTAGAACGACCATAACCTAAAAAAAAAAAAGAACGCAGCTACTACTACTACTCGTGGACGCTTCTTGGCGATAAGCATTTTGACGTTTCCTCCTGTTCATTACGAATACGAATACAAATACGATTGATAAGAGCAGAGAAAAAGAGAATGAGAGAGCGGGGAAGAGGGAAAGGGGAGGAATAAAGAAAAAGGATAAGAGATCACATCGTCGTTGGATGTAAATACCATATCGGCTCCCAGATCCTTCATGTCGCAGTAAAGAAAGAGATCCCCCGGTGGTTTCATCCAGTCGCCTGTGCTTGTGCCTGCACCCTGGCCGTATCCTACTCCGAAACTCTCCACCGTCTCCGACGTAAGCAGAACTCGTTGCGTCGTCACTACCACCGCCGTCGTCGTTGGATTCGCCGTTAACCCCGTTTCGTTGTAGCACAAACAAACGCGCGCCGGACGAGAAGAAACTCGACGCGGCGCACTCTCTCACATGCACTGCTCGATCGATGGGAGAGAGGGGAAGGAGGGAGAAGAAGGAAGGATATATTTTTTCGAGACGAGACGAAGTGATGAAGGTGGTGGTGGTAGTAGTGGTGGTGGTGGAGGAGGTGGATGAGGAATAGGAGGAGGTGATGATGGAAGGGGAGGGGGAGGAGGAGGAAGAGAAGAAGCAGGTGATGGTGGAGACGCTGGAGGTTCCGTAGCACGCGCGAGAAACGAAGACTCTAGCGTAAAAGGGCGGCCCCCCTCCCGTTGCGTCCAATAACTTTTACGAAGAGAGAACGAGAAAGGGTGGATGATGCCGGCTGATCCAACTCGCACTACGCCACCTTCTATCCTGCAGCACTGCTTTTCTTCTCTTTCTTCCTTTCTTTTCTCTTCCGTTTCGTACGTTTCCTTTTTCTCTTCCTTCCTCGAGGACAAGAACAAACAAGGACGAGAACAAGCACGTTCTGTATCTCTTCGACACCGGCAAGCCAGCCGATGAGCGACTTAGTGACGTGAAACGGTACGAGAAAAAGACACACACGCGCGCACTCTCTCTCTCACATCACACACATACACACACGCGCGCGCGCACATACACACACGGAGGGAGAGAGAGAGAGAGAGAAAGACAGAAGGAAGGGGGGAAAGAGACAGGAGCGAGAGACAGCGAATCCTTGGGTCCGCCCGTTCAACGATTCGACACCTTCGGTATACCGATGCTACCGCCGCTATCTAAACGTAGTTCCGCGCTCGTTCTTCCTCGTCTTCTTCGTTCTACACCACCGCCACCGCAACTTTCTTTTCTTCTTCTTCTTCTTCTTCTTCTTCTTTCTCCTCCTCTTCCTCCACCTCCGGCACTTTCTTCTTTCTATTTCTTTTTTTCTTGTTCACCTCCAATGCCTTTCTCCTCTCGCACACTTTGCACACTATTTTACACTACGCGAATACGCGTTTTATTTCCAGGGATATGATTTGCGAATCGATCGCAACGAGTTTACTGAACAGCTTCACGTCCGTCCTAGCATGTCGCCGAGAATGCGCGTCGTCTTTTGAGCGTCGGGGTAACGTTCGGCGCCGTTAGAACTATTAAGAATAGCTTTGACACCCCTCGTTTTCTCGAAATTTTCTTGTTCGACCGGCCTCTCTGCGCTACTGGACGAGACGAACTGATCGTCTAAATGAAACAAAGAACGACGCGCGACCGCAGCGCTCTCTGGCGTTGACGGTAAACGACAATATCTCTTTCTTCACCCCACTATTTGCGAGTACTACGCGCGACTACTCGCTTTGACCAATCAACGAATTTTCAAGAAAATTCGCGCCTATCCTTCATCCAAACAGATTCGTTATGCCATTCTTTTGAACCTCACGTGCCCTCTCATGGCAAATCCAAGAAAGTTTGACCGCGTGGACAAACTCGGACTCGTTAGTCCGAGTTTATTTTTTTTCTTTCTTTTCTTTTTTCTTTTTTTTTTTTTTTTTTTTTTTTTTTTTCGGAAAAAAAAATGCGAAATGCAAATTCAAGGATATACGCTCGTTAATGCATAGTAAGATTATTGATATTGTTGCAACGAAATATGACGGATTTATCGTATTCTATAATATTAAAAGAAAAAGAAATGGCCTAAGTTACAATATTGAAATAATAATCGTTTCAACATGATATTCATGGTAAAACGATTAAACAAAATTATAAAAGATGTCTTATATTTTATATTGACAAACGTAATAAGTTTCTCATCGGCAATATTAAAATGATGTTTAATGTTTAAACGTAATTATTTCCTTATCAAAGACTTTTGTACCCACGAATTTCCACAATCGTATGATCAAGAAACCGCCAAAAATTAAGCATTCTGTCTTTTTTTAACGAAAAATGGCGCGCGAAATACGAATTGATAGTTGAAATTTGAGAATGCGATCGAATTCTTGCTTAAACGATAATAATTTTTGCTTAAGCAGATAATATTTATCATAGTCACTTTTTGAAGTATAGACAACTAATGACTGAATTTTAACCTTGACACGATTTCCGCAAGATTTGCCTTGTCCATGACAAGCTATGTCAACCATAACCTAAATCGATTCATTTATGGTTGAATATACTTAAAATTTTTAATCTTCGAATTATTCACGATAGACATTCTTACAAGAATTCTTCAATTTCAAAATTAAGAGTATTGTTTACAATTGATTATAAATATGTTATCTATTGCCAGATTGCTCAATATTAGGACTATAAAAACAATATTATCAGTTTATAATATTAACCATAATAATATATTTGTAATAGATCAGTAATTTCAAGAATATGAAAATAGTGTATTTAAATACACGCTCTCAATGAAAGTAAATAATTGTAGAAAATAATTATATATATATATATTTAATGGTGCAAATAAATCATGATACCATGTCAAATGATATATGAATTCATGCATAAGTTGAAGAGTTCAAATTAATTTATGTGTAATATAATAAAATAACATCTATAAAGTATGATAAAGACGAAATTTGTATAATTTATGATAAATATATAATAAACCAATAAACAATATTAATTATAGCCGTTTTCGCTAAATTATAACTTTAATTAAATTATTATACCTTAATTGGTTTGCACTATAGAGTATTTGTGAATTAAAAATATATATTAAAATTAAACTTTATCTAGACTTCTATAAAATTAGATTTCTCTTAACCATTATGATATAATGATTTATATAAGATTAATTTTTATCGCTACAATGTACTCACCTGTCCATTTCTGAATTGCTGCTGCTGTTGCTGTTGTTGATGGTGAAAAAGTGCAACTTGCTGCTGGGCTGTCATTTGATTGTTAAGGTAAACCAAATGCTCTGCTCCAGGAGCTCCACTCTACAAATATATAAAATATATATATGTATATAATAGTTAATAAATATTCGTATAAATAATTCATTAAAATTACACCAATAACATATAAGAAAATTAATAACATTTATTAATCATACATAATGTAATTACCTTAAGCTGCATAGGATGAATCTCATATGGTAAATGTATGTTATTCATTGTTTGTAAACCCAATTGTTGTGGTTGACTTTGTTGTGGTATACTGAGTTTAGTCATGGGATATTTCCATTTCTCTTGATTCTGAAATAATTTCAAACATTATATATTTTTTATTATTTACTTTTCATTGTAACGAAACCATTCATTATTTACTTACATTATCGACAATAGTATCGTCCGCTAACGTCCATGTTCTTGGAGTTTGTTTTGTTTGGAAATTTGCAGATTGTGCATTAAATTCTGGTTCCGTAGGTCGTTGAAATACATATCCAACCATCGCATCATCTTGAGTTCTACTAGCTCCAATCTGATGAGCCTGACCAGGTTGTATTCGCATACTATCACCACCAGCCATTGCTTGGCCACACTGTTCTGCATCCTTTTAACAATAAATATTACCACGGTTATGACAATGATACTTATTAAATATATACATAATATAGCAGAATTTAAACTGAAGATATTACTACTGAACATATATTTTCTCCAAACTTATTTGTAAAATTCTTATTTATTATTGTGTTATAAATCAAAAATATATCTTAAGTAAAGAATTATCAAAAAAAGCTTTTATACATATATATATATATGATTCTTTCTTGAAGAATACAAATTACTTATTCATCTAATGCATTAATTTAGTCATATATTTAGAAACCATATAACATTTCAATATTGCATCTTTCCATTTTGAACACAATTAATATAATTTTATATTATTACAACAATAATCTAATACTATGCCATGTACTAACAACTTTGTTAATCAAAGTATCAACAGTGACTCACTCATCTCAAACGATCGATCATTAATTTGAATCCGCTTATATTTATAAATTGTATGAATAAAAAATTACGGAAAAATGATTCGGATTTTCATTATCCTATTCTGATTGCAACAGAAGAAGGCATTAAATATAAAGAAGGTTAAGTAAAAAAGAGAGAAAGAGAAAAAAGAAAGAGAGAGAGAGACACAGACACAGAGAAAGAGAGAGAGAGCAAAAAGATAAAGAGTCGAAGGAAAGGGAGAGAAAGAGATAGAAAGAGAGAAAAAGAGATAGGCAGTCAGACAGAGGAAATAAAGAGGAAGAAGGGCAATAAGAGAAAATAATAGAAACAAAGAGAAAAAAATTGTTTTCTTACCGTGGGTATGTGACCGTTCGCTGAAGGATGATGCAGTTGTATTGAAGGTGCCGGTTCACCGCCGGCGCCAGCGGTGCTCGCACCGAGCCACTTCATCGTCCTGTCAAACCCGCAGCAGCCGTTCTTCCGCAGGCACACACACGCGCCGTACGAATGATATAGTATAAGACGAGCGAATGAGCGAGCGAGCGAGCGAGCGAGCGAGCCAACGAACGGACGAACGAACGAACGAACGAACGAACGAACGTACGTACGTACGTACTTACGTACGACCGACCGACCGACCGAACGAACGAGCGAGCGAACGTGCGAACGAATGAGCGAGCGAGTAAATGCACACAAGCGAGCGTCCGTAAATCGAAAGGTTAGGCCCGCAACGAAGAACCGGCGTTTGGGCGAACCACGCACGATGGTGATCTCTCTTCAATGTCCGCTACGTTTCTGCCGCAATAACATGTTCCACGCGTGGCGCGTTAAATGTGTGACATCTCTCTTTTTCTATCTCTCTCCCTCTCCCTTTCTCTTTCCTGTCATTTCCACAACAACGACAACGGCGACAATAACGATGACGATGTCGATGACTATAACTACGACTACGACGACGAGGACGATAATGATGACGATGACAAAAAAGACAACTATGACAACAACAGCGACTATGCAACACGGACGATGATACAACGAGGACGATCGACAAGAAAGGAACAACTCCAAGGGCGATATATTTACGATCGCTTGCTGAACGCGAGCGAACGCCAGCCACCGCAGCCAGCAATGGCAGCTGCTGCTCTTTTGTGGCGCGCGCTTACTGCCGGATTTTTTGACAACATCGACAGAGACGCGATGCACGAACGATTGAAGTCGAGAGAGAAAGATTGTATCGTACGTAAGCGCTGTTCTGTGTATGAATATATATATAGATATATATATATATGTATGTATATTATATATATATATATATATGTGTGAATACCAAGAACGCGTAATATACACACGCACAAACACGAAGAATACACAACAGCCCAGATAGAGAATTGGAAAAAAGAGGGGATATATAAAAGCGAGAACCTAAGTGTAATACACGCGGCTTCAGCTTTAGTTATCTGGGAAAAGTTTCAGGTAACGAATATGATCGTTAATAGCAGTGACGACAACGATGACGGCAATATAACCTCTGCTTGGTCAAAACGAAAAAAATTCGTCGATCAGAAGGAAAAGTAAAAGATAGAAGCAGAGGAGAGAAAAAAGAGGACAGAAGGATGATGGAAAATTCCTAAACTAATCTGAAACTATACAATTTTTCGCTTGGGAAGGCGATTTACTTAAAACTTGAAAAAACAGAGAAAGAAAAAGAGAGAGAGGGTGAAGGGAGGAGAGAAAAGCGAAGGGGAAACACGATAAGATGAGGTAGAAGGCCAAAGAAAAGTTAAATAAAAATCGTATCCTCCATTCGTCGCCGTGATCGAATATAATAATGCTAATCCCAACTCGAAATAATAGAAGGGAGAAAGAGGAAGAGAGAGACGAGGATGAGATGATTTATTGTATATTTTATGTTATACGAAGACTTGATTCGTTATTTTTTTTCTGTTCTTTTTCTTTTGTATATGCTCTATGTGTGTGTATGTATGTATGTATATATGCGTATGTGTGTGTGTGTGTGTGTGTGTGTGTGTGTGCGTGCGCGCGTACGCGCGTGTATGTTAATTTTTACCTCGGCGGGAAAGGATCTATAGCGAAGCAGTCAGCCTTCGATATAAATACATAAATGCAAGAATCGTTCCGAAGAAAACTTGATCGATTTGTTCTTTCCTTCTAACCTATTTTCCGTTTCCCCTTTCGTATCGCGTGCGTTCTTCACTTATAACAGATTTCGTTAAAAACTAAGGCTTAAAATACACTATTCACAGGTATGTACAGCGAGGCACAGCACACGACGTCCGTACACCGGCGTACGCGTATTTCGCGCGCAAGGATCCTGCGCGATTTCAGGGTAAGTGGAAGAACGGTGCGGGATGAGGGGAAGAAGGGCGGATTTCCGTGTTCAAAAAGCTCTCTTTGTCGAGTAAAGAAACAATGTGTGTAATCACCTTTAATTTTTCTCTTTCCTTTTATACTTATCACGATTTTTCATTTATTTTTTTTCTCCTTCGTTAATTATAAAATATATTTTCTCTTTATTTACTATTTTATTATCAAATAATTTTATATTGATTGTACGTTATATCTTATGTTTTATATCGATAGGAATCATTTTAGTAATATATATATATATATGTCTTAACCATCTTAAGAAAAATACAAGATTGCGATTTTCGATGTTTTCTTTCGCTTTTATATATACGTTTAGTGTTCACCAATCATTATAGTTCTTTAAGAATGCTATAATTTTATTGGTTGTTTTTAGACGAATGAAATACACTGAGATATGTTCCTGTTACGAATTTATAATAGATCATTCGTTTTTCTGATTCGCTGATTGGTTAATGCAATTAAATGATCACAAAATTAATAGAGATTATATAAAACTACACGTGTTAATAACTATAGAATATTTAATAACATTGGTTGTATATCATTTTTATTTTACAACACAATTGTCAATAAAAATGACATTTGAAGTTTTCATAAATTTTTCTAAAAAATAAACATGTAACAAAAATTGTAGTAATTATTACGCTAAGACTTATTAGAAAATTGATTCTAAAATTATTTATCAAACATTTTGTAGTGATAATTCTTATCTATAGTCCTAATAATTATTGATACAAAACATTAACAACTTCTATAAAAAAAACATTAAAATAATAAATGACATAAATGACTAGTAACTAATTATGCGTTCCAAAGTCAAGTCATTTTCAATGTTAAAGAAACAGTTATTTAACGATATTAGTGAATCACATTTAATCTGTAGAATCTACTAAAAACGATGAAAATAACATATGATATAAAGTAATGGCGCTGTCATGCACGTAAAAGCGGAAGTAATTATACTATGATAGGGCTACTACCCATTTGATCTTAAAATTGTAAGTTCTACATTTGATTGATTTTTTAAATAACGATTATGTGATAAGCATAATCTATAATAATCAAAATTTTTTATGTGATAATGTAACGAGAATACATTCTAATGTTTATGGCGAATTACTTACCTTAAGTATTCAATATATCTATACAGTATTATGATTTTTTATATTATGTGTGATATTTATTGCGTATCTACAGAAAGATAATAAATAATTGATAATTATCTTGGCACAGAGTAGAAGACACATTAATGAAAATATTTAATTCTGTTTGTGTGACATGTATTTTTATAAAAATTTTCTTTTAAAAAAATAGTAAATATTATCAATTGATAATGAAAATGGTATAATATAAATGTATGTAATATAATAATTATTTCTAATTTTGATAGATAATTCAAGTTAAATATAATTACAGATGTGATGAAATGCAATAAATGGAAGATTTTCATTCCAGTCATTTAGAATGGCAACATTTTGGTCAGGGAGACCTGGATGGCTAGGGAAATTAGGAATAGCTTTGCTAGCTACATGGCTTTTAATATTAATTATATCAGTTCTACATGTCTTCAAAACAAATTCGATATCGTCACAAGATGGAAATCCTACGAATAAAGAAAATGCTCAACGTTTAGCACAAATGATTAATGATTTTGAGATTCTTAAGAAGCAAAATGACGGTCTAAAAAATATTATATTAAGGTATGTATTAAATATATATATATATACATACATTATATTATAATAGTTTTATATTATGTAAATCAATATAATTTTTAGGGATGGAGTAAAATCTATACAAGGGGATCATTTAGGCTCTGTTCAAGAAAGAGCCGATAGAGCTTCAATTTATTATGATCTATTAGATCAGCATGTTGGATCTAAACATAATATACCTTCATTAGAATATGAAGAATTACGTCGTAGAATAAGAAATAATGTACAGGAAATGTGGTATATACTTTATTTTTAAGAGAAAAAAAATTTAATTTAATTGATTAACATTGTTGTAATAATGTTTTTTACTTCACTGCTTTATAGGTATTACATGAGTGCTGAATTAACAAAATTCAAAAAGCACATAGATGAATTTACTCTTGAACAAAAAGAAAAAGAAGTTCAAGATGCTGTAAGTAACATTTGGGAACATAAGAAGTCTCTTATTATGGATTTAGATAGATTAACAAAAGCTGATGGTTATAATGACTGGCGGAAAAAAGAGGCAAAAGAATTATCGGATCTTGTCCAAAGTCGATTTAGGTAAGGCAGAATACTGTTTCAAATATTTCTAATGTAACTATAATGCATTTAATATATATTTTTTTTTATGGAGGTATCTACAAAATCCTACTGATTGTAATAAAGCAAAGAAGTTAATATGCAGTTTAAATAAAGGCTGTGGTTTTGGTTGCCAAGTAAGTTGTGATAAAAAACAAAGTAAAACCATAGTATTTGAATACATATGTGACAAACGATTTAATTACAGATACATCATATCACTTATTGCTTTTTGGTCGCTTATGGAACGGAACGAACGCTTGTAATCAAATCAAAAGGCTGGAGATATCGTAAAGAAGGTTGGGAATCAGTTTTTAAACCTCTTAGTGACACATGTTTATCTACAAATGGTGTATCTCATGCTAATTGGCCTGGTGATCCTTCTAAGCAAGTTATTTCCTTGCCAATCGTGGATAATGTTTATCCTAAACCAAAATTTCAACCTCCCAGTGTACCAGCAGATATAGCAGAAAGGTTGAAGAAGCTTCATGGCCATCCATTAGTTTGGTGGGTTGGACAGGTGTTAAAATACTTGATGCGGCCTCAGGATAGTATGCAAAAAGTATTAGATAATGCTAAGGAAAAATTAGGTTTCAAAAAACCTATTGTTGGCGTTCATGTTCGTAGAACCGATAAAGTCGGTACTGAAGCAGCATATCATGATATAGATGAATATATGACTAAGGTAGATCAATATTTTGATGAACTCGAGACAAAGCCAGATGTAAAACGAGTATTTTTGGCTAGTGATGACCCAAAAGTAATTACAACAGCAAGAAATCGCTATCCTAATTATAAAATTATTGGTGATCCAGAAATAGCTGAGACAGCATCAGTATCAAAACGTTATTCAGATTCATCTTTACAAGGAATAATTATAGATATACATCTTTTATCCTTATGTGATTATCTAGTGTGTACATTTAGTTCACAAGTATGTAGAGTTGCATATGAATTAATGCAAACTTATTACCCAGATGCATACAATAAGTTTGCATCATTGGATGATATTTACTATTACGGTGGACAAAATTCACATCCTCATGTAGCTATTTTGGATCATAAACCAAGAAAGAATGGCGAATTGGAATTGAAGACCGGTGATTTAATTGAAGTTTACGGAAACCATTGGGATGGTTATTCCAAAGGGTATAACACCAGAACTAGTATGACAGGACTATTTCCTAGTTTTAAAGTAAAAAATCCTGTTGATGCTGTTGACTTTCCAAAATATCCAGATATAATGTTACATGAAAATAAAAATAATTAAGAGATCACATTTTGGTAATAACCAAATAATTAGATATAAATAATTTTATTAGATTTTATTAATTGCTTGCAGAGAATTGTAGTTTACTCTTTTAATTAAATTATATTATAAAAAAAGATAGTATGACTCATGATGTATATATTTTGCTATTTACAACTGAGAGGAGTCAGTTATTGTATATTCTATATATGTACGAATTGGGATAAAGAAAAATTTATTATATTTACTTATGTGCAATCACTGCTGCAAATGAATGTATTTATGAAAGTTATAAAATATAATTGTACACATTAATAAATTATTACTGTATACAATTATATGATCATTACAACTGACAATATAGAAAAAAAATACGATAAGTTAAATGAATTGTAAAAAAAATCTTACAATATAAAACAAAGTTATTTAAAAAAAAAAAAAAAAAAAAAAAAAAAAAAATGTTTGAAGCAAACATTATGTAGCAAGCAGTGTACAGAAAACTTTGTTATAATTTTATTGATATAGAAAAGCATGATTGTTAATTTCATCAGAGGTTTAAGTAGCATTTGTTATATATTATATATTAATTTTTTCTAGTGAAAAAAGAAAATATATTCATCCCACTTCTTATAAGCAACAAAAGTGTAATAAAAATTGAAAGTCTATAGGAAATTATAAAACAAACAATACATTGTGCAATATGTTCATGCAAGGTATTGAATCGACAACCTAATAATAAGGTACACTACCACATAGAAAAAATTTTATCTGTGGTCAGTTCGTATGTTGTATTAATATTTGTAAATAAAATTAAATGGCATCTTTATAGAACCTTCTTTAACGTTATATCTTGTATCGTTTTTTAGCAATTTATATTAAAATAGTCACAATGTCGTAACAATATGTACAATTCATGTATTACATGATTCATATGTCTATTAAAATTAATTTCTAAGTATTATTTTAAACATAGATGATCTTTTGAAATTGATAATATTAAATGCTTTTTATAAAAAACAAGTTAAATAGTTAATGTACACGAACATCGAGCTGAGCCATAGAGGCCTATTTGTATTTAGGATTATCGCATATAAGGATGTCGCGTGCACACAAACTCTATATATATTGTAATATATTTTATATTATATACCAATCATTAATAACATTTGTTATATTATTATAAGATTCAATTTGATTTTTAATAAATATTTAAGCTTTGAAAAGATATTTTATAAATTACAAAATACGCAAGTTAAACAAACATATATATATATATATTAATAAAATACATTTATAATTGTTTATTCTCCATATGAGCATAATCATTTAAAGAAATATCATAATCTGAATCATGCACTGTATATTTTATAAATTTGCTTTGAAAAACTTTATCAAAGTTCACAATTAAATATGAACTACATTTCAAATACTTGTTAACAATATTCCTAAGTGTGTTGTATACTGATATTATTTCCTCTGGATAGTTAACCAGCGAAACTAGAATAATAAGATCGACTTTGGTATTAATAACGAATTTAAAAAAAAAAAGAAATACTTAAAATAGTTATACAATTATATATACTTACATTTATTTTGCGAACAATTAATATCAAAGATTTCATGATAAAAACATATTTGATCATATAGATCCGTTTCAGTATACTGTAACAAACAGATCAAAGTTCCTATATTTTCTTTCTTTTATATTTATAAAGTATTTTTTATGATAACGAAATTAATATATACTCACTCTTCTACATAAAAAAGATTCATTACATTTATCACATTTGGGATACATTGTATAGAAATATAATGGAAGCCTTTTGGTTACATTAGAACATAGAGGGTTTTTACATTTCAACTCATTGGAATAATACATATTTATGGCTTGTCTTATATTAAGTTCCAATTCATTAGATATAACGTTTATATTTTTCCATAAAGGAATTCTACAATTATTATTAGAACATATAGTGTTCAAAAATAGTTGATAACCATTAGACTGCAATAAACAATATACATGTAAAATATATAAATCTATTAAGTTTAGACATGACTTTAAAATAACCATTTTATAATCATATGTAATGCAAAAATAATTTTTTTTATGATTTTTTATAAAAAAGAAAAAAAAAGAAAAAAAATAAAATAAAATTACTCACAGATTCTGACATAACACTTTTAATTGTAATTTCACTTCGACAATTTTCATTGATACATTTGAATGTTAAAGCTTTGCAATGCTTAAATCTGGCTGTAGTCATCATTATTTGCTTTTTATTATTATTTAATGTACATACTATTCCTTTATGTTCATTTGCATTATCCAAACCTATTTAGTAATAGAAATCAAAATTAATTATCTTGATGATTTGAAAAATATATTATACTATGTAGAACTCAGGAATTTATCTCCGGATCGGCATAGGTGGGTATTACGATTAATAAATAATATTTAACACTTTTCTCTCCTTGTTACGTATCGGATTAATAAATTTGATCTTTTTTTCCAATAAGGAAAGATCGTGTCATATGAAGTCACTTAAAGCAAAAAATTTGAACGTTCTACTGGACCCGTATTCTTTCTAACAGTAAATTCCAGAATTCTACATAGTATTTAAAATATCATTAGAGTACCTAAACTTTTAGCTAACAATATCTTATCTACTTCTGCAATTGGTTCACAAATTCTTAATGCAATAGGTAATATCTGTTTCTTTAAATAATAATTAATATCAATCCTTAGGGACTTATTTTCTTTAAATTCATTTATATGGTATGATTTGTTTGTAATGGATTTATCAGTTTCACTCTATAATAATTAACATTAATTACAAACTTATAATTAATTGAATATATAATTTAGAAATAATAAACAAAGAATAAACCTGGCATATCACATAAGATATAATATCTCCAGCTTTCCATATTTTACCATATCTTTTGTATAATCTTGTGGCTACCTGTATATGTGGGTGTCCCTTATCATGATAATTATTAAGATTTTTAGAAAGTTCTTTAGATATTATGAACGACGATAAAGGTATCTGATCCTCTTTAATGGTTTTTGAAACATTTTGCAATAGTTCATAAATTGCTTTTATTTTCATATCATGTGGTCGATTAGAAAAAATATTGTTCAGTATATCTCTGAAAAGTATTTGACATTATAACTGTTTTAAAAATTAGTTTTATGAATTATTATGAGGATTTATATGTACACATACTTTCCAACTTCTACAGATACTGGACACCAATCTTTCCGTATTGTTTCTATACCTTTATGTATTTGCGATAATTCTATTTGACCATTTGATAATTTTTTCATTGCAAGTGCTGCATATTTCTTTTTTTGAAGAAGTAATAAATATTGAAATACACTATCAATATCTATTACTATATTTCTATAAAATTTGTTTACTTCTCCTTTGATCTATTTTATAAATATAATCAGAAAAATTTTCTTTTTAAATAATATCAAATTATAAATATATTAAAAATAAATTACACTGATTTATGTATATTTTTATAAAATTACCTTATTTCCAATAGAAATAACTTCATTATACTCAAGAAGATTAGTTTTGATCATGATAGAATCAGTATCACCATAAATGATCTCGTATTTCATATTTTCAATTAAATGTTTTGTATTTAATAGGATTTCTCTACCTTTTGCTAAAAAAGAATTATATATATTTTTTTCACTTTGTCAAACACACATTGTTTAAATAATAATTTATTATTTTAACAAACATGTAATTAAAGCAGCTAATCCTTTGGCATAAAATCTGGAATGTGGTGAACCTAAACAACCATATATACTGTTCGCCATAAGCTTTAAGGCTATTTGCTTTGCATTATATTGCATTTTTTGAATGGGTGAAATATCTGACAATGTTATTAATTTTTTTATTTGTTTTCTATATTCAATTAGTCTACGTATCTCTTTTGGAATAACTCCAAGTTCTGAATTTGATTCTGGGATTTTTAAATCCTGTACATATTAATTCAAATTATATATTAAATATTATTTTAATTAGGCATTTAATACAATATAATTTTAAATGCTTAACGCACATCACTATAAAACCAGCGAATTCATAAATTTTACCTTATAATCAGTGTATGCTGCTCCAGGTATTGTACTGAAGCATAGATTGTATTCTATTATTATACTAGGATATAAAGAGATATAATCCATTAATAAGATCAATGTAGTATAAAATCCTTTTATTGGAGTAAGAACTAAACCACCTTCATGAGTTGATATTTTTTTTCCAGATATCTCTGTATTCAGTGATTTATATTCATATTAGAATATAAAACTAAATGATTACAAAATATAATTAGAGTATGAACAAATTCTTTATCGATGAACTCACCACTTTCTATGTTTTTGTTTATTTTTGAAGAATCTGGTAATATATAATCGTTTGCCTGAAAAGCATGTAATAAAAGAAATTCATTTCTTTCCATTTGGCCTCCTGCTAATATCTTTGATAAAATATTACCTAAGTAAAATCACATTTATAATTTTAATATCTTTTATATATAGATATTTGTTTATATACATACAATTTATTATATTTACCAGATATACATGTAAGTTCTATTGCAAATGGAATCATATTAAGTTGCAGTGTTATAGATAAAATATCCGATGCGTCTGCAAATGTGAATTTGATTAGATCTTCTAACCCTTTCTCTATAGTGTAGTATAAAAAATAATCCTCGGGTTTTATTTCCTTGGATTTATTATTTTTCTTATTTAATATCTATAATAAAAAATTTCAAATAAATTTGAATTGAGCAATATTTTTATAATCGCGTAAAAATATTTTCGATACCTACTGTTGTACAAAGAGATTGTAAATCAAAACTTCCGCTTTTTACTTTTAACTCTTTAGCTACAATTTTTATATCACATATAGGACGGCCAGATATTGCTCGATCTATGAATGTTTTTTGCTAAAAAAAAATAATGTTATATACTTACTTACATTACTACCTAATTATTAATTGAAATTAATTAATTATTATCCAAAAATTCAAATATTATTTTAAATAAATGAAGAATATACTATATGAATTTTTTCTCTACTTTATTCTAGTAAACATAAATTATAATATTTACCTTAGTAACAGGATATGTAGAATGTTTTATTTTTCCAAGTTTACTCCAATTTTCTATATTCAAAATAAACATTCTATGTAATAATGATTCAAATTGATAACTACAATCATAGCATACATATAAATCTGGATCAGTTTTTTCTATTATTCGAAGTAATTGTTCCAGTAAGATACTTTCATTTTCACATCTTATTACATGTGTATTTGAAATATTAGACAACAGCTGATCTGCTTCACTTGGCCATAGAGCATCATTTGGATTAGTTATCACTGATAGAAGATATAAAAACATTTCTTAGTTAAATTATATAATAAACATATATTGTATATATGTACATTTTAATAAATAAACGTACAGCAAAAACTTTGTTTAAAAGGTGGCTTTGGTACATCTTTGACAATCTGGTATTCATTTTGTAAAAGAATAACAACCATGAATATTTGATTCTGTTTAGTTTCTCTATCTGGACATGTACAAATATTTAATGTAGCAACTAACATTGTTGGCAATGGCAATTTTGGAGAATCAACACTAACAGAAATATTCTTCATATTTGTACAAATCAGCTGAAATGTTAAAAATAATATATATTAATATAAATAATTATAAAATTATATATAATTTACATTTATGCATATATTAAATATTCTGTGTGAGTTATTTTATGCTATATATATTAAAAACATACTTTTACTTTGCACCAAGTGATGTCAGATGGATCTTTTATAGGATATTTGATCTCTAACCAACATGGCCCTTTGATATTTCTTTCCAGAAGTAATAATTGTAGAGGCGATATAGTAGTTTCTAAAATTTTATCTATAGCAAGACCAGTGTAATTTGAATCTATAGCTGGATATATTGCTGGATATAGAATTTCCAAATATTCTGTATAATCTTGTACATCTTCTTTGAAAACATACTTTTTCCAAACCCGTCGACTTTGAAATTCTTTTATACCTAATTTATTTGCAAGTTTATTGAATTCATTATATACATCTTCCATAGTAGTTAATCTTGGATTGTCATCAAATGAATCTCTAAACTATAATATATAAATGTAAATATATTATATTTAATAATTGATTTATAATAAAATTTTATCATTTTACATACATATTTTGTTGGTAGAAGATATATTCTCCTTGGTAAATTTTTTATTGACAGACAACAAGAATAGCATGTTTTAATAGAATCAATATAAACTTTTCCAAATAAATAAATAATTCCCTGTTGTTTATATATATCTTCATATGCATCCCACCAATAAAAACGGCTAACTGTTTCTCCATTTGAATTTTTAGTAATTAGAAGAGAAATATCTATATCGTTCGAAGAGACTTTAATTTCGTCTATTTGTACTTCTAGCTTATTAGCATTTAATTGACTGGAAGATACAAAATCTTTCCTTAACATTTTAGAATTTTTCAATATTGGCTGACATTTATTTTTTAAATCCTTTATACTTTTAGTATTCGATAATCTTTTCTCAATTTTTTTACTTGGTTCTTTAAAAGATATGTCAAATGGCTAAAAATAGTTATAATTTTATATATTATCATTTTATATACAACATAATATAAAAACATACTTACGTCTTTGAAATATTGACTAAAATCTTCACTTAGAACGTCTATAATATTATCAGATATCTGTTCAAAACTAGTACACAAATCTGTTTCATAACAAGAATGTAATACATCAATATCTTTAACATCCAAATTTATTGTTTGAGTTACAGAACTTATTTCTTTTTCTTCAGAATTATATACAGTTGGAGTTTTTTCTTTTTTATCTGTATTGCATTTAGAATCTAATACAGCGATATCATTAAGATTCACATTTATATTTGGAGTTGTAGGAATTATTTCTTTTTTATCTATATTACATTTAGAATGTAATACAGTAATATCTTCACTATGCAAATTTATAGTTTCAGTTACAGAATTTATTTCTTTTTCTTCAGAATTATTTATAGTTGGAGTTTTAGGAGCTATTTCTTTCTTATCTGTATTATATTTAGAATGTAATACAGTAATATCTTCACCATGCATATTTATAGTTTGAGTTATAGAACTAATTTCTTTTTTATCTATATTATGTTTAGAATGTAAAAGAGTAGTATTTTTGACATACAAATTTATAGCTGGAATCACAGAAGTTATCTCTTTCTTAGCATTTTCTTCTACTGATGTTCTAGGCACTGGATCTTCTACATCAATATTATCAGTGCTTGAGTCTATAATTATAACAGTATCATTCGCGTTTGGAATAATTTCAGAAATGGACTTAGAAGTTGTTTTTACTGTAACTTTCTTTATTACATCTTGAAGCGTAGTATATTTACGTTTATATTTAATTTCCTTTAGACATCGTTTATTTTTATAAATTTTTCTTTTTTTGGTTTGTGAAATACAAGAGGTTGTTGATGCTTGTACATGTTTATCATCATCAGTTGTTAGATCTATAACCAAAATATCTTTTTTAGATTTCGATATTTTTTCTTGTTTTTCCATTATACTAAAAGTATTTTATTTTCCAGTTACTTCAAAAATATCTTTGAAAAATAATAATTGCATAATTCTGTTCTTGGAAAAATTTATACATTTATTTATTTTCCAATCATAATTGTTTTTTAAATTTTCTTCTTATTGCATTAAACATATACACAAGATATCTATACAGAATATGTAATTATAAATATCATGAAATAAAAACTTGGAGAATCTATTCAGAATAAAAATACATATAATAGTTTATTCGTCAGTTTACTATATTTTTATAATAATTTTCACTTATTTCGACAAATTTATTAAATAATTTAAGTATTTAATTTTAATTGAACTATTAATCTATTAATTCAGGAAAATTAAACACTGTCGTAAAAATAACAGAAATCCTATTAAAGTTTTGTATAGTTTCATATAAACGGATTATAGAATTAAACTAAGAATACGCACTTTTCGCGGTATGTCCGACGATTATACACATCGATTTCGATAAATCGCAAATGAATATTATCGAAAATGGCTTGCAACTGACTTCATTTGAACGTTTTATATTTAACGATCCAGAAGGGTGAGGAAGGTAACTTTTATATTTGATACTTACACTTTATATATATTAATTTGACTATGATTCAACTATGATTTATTACATTTCCTGCTAGTTTTCCCCGTCGATGTGAATGAAAATAAATTTGCATCTTTGTCCTTTATTGTTATACGAATCGCAAGTAATTTGTCGATTATCATATCAAAGGTTATGTCGTTCGTTATATATTTACGTATTGAAAAAATATACTTAACATATAAAGCAAGTGTTTAACCTTTAATATTCATGTCTGTATGCGATGTATCATATTATGTAAGTTGATATTAACTTTAAAAAATATTTTAATAAAATAAAAAAGACGCAAATATTAGATATGACATATTTAAGAATACACCATTGTGCTTTGTGCTTTGTACTTCCTTATATGTACTTAAAACTATTTATCATTTCTTTTCTTTATTTACATAAGCATGGAAATTAATTAAAATATTAGATTTATATAAAAAAGCTTTCTTTTATTTTATTATTATCAAAAGATTTTATTTATTTATATTATCAGAATAAATACAAGTGATGATGTTTTTCTTAATTAAATGTTATATATTATGAAATTGTATATGATTGTATGTAGTTATTTTTCAGTGACAATGTCAAAAACTCATATACCTGCTCGTTTTAATGGAGAAGCTGACAATTTTTATGATCCCAATTTTACTTTGGACGTTAATAAGAGAATGAGAGTTCCTAAAAGTATTAGAGTAAGTGGTGATTATACAGATGAAGATATTTCATCAATGAATGGTTCTGCTTGGAATCAAGCAAACTCAAATGAGAAGCTTGAAATGCATGTACCTGATAGGATTCTTGTTGTAGGTAAGTAATTCCATATATTTTTTTACATAATTATATTACTTTATATTAATTTCTATTATTTAAACAGGTCAGGAGCAACATATTGGTACAAAAGCTCCACCAAGAGAAATTACTCTAGAAAATGCTGTAATGCCACCTGAGCCAAATATTATTAGAGTTCAGGTATATAAAAGAAATTTCTATAATGAAAGGCAAAAATTAATAATTAATATAAATTATATATCCGTATTTCTTTATCCATTTAAGACACCACCAAGAATCTTAACGCTGGATGATCATTATTTTCCTACGGTTGATGAAGAAGATCCAACATTACTTGCTACTGAAGTTAAAGACTCATCTAGGATACATCCCCAATTTAATACAGAAACACAGATTGTTAGGCGTGGAAGGTATACACAATTTTTATATAAATATATTGAAGATATGACTAAAAATTAAAAAAAAACAAGTGAATGCCTATATAGAATTATATTTTTATGTTCCACAATGTACATATGTCTTTACTATATATTTCAGAGAACAAACAACATCTTACAGTTCAGTAGATGTATCTCTTCCACCTAATGAAGAAGTACAACACTTACGCCGTCAAGTGGGAAAATTAAATCGTCGAGTCATGGCAATTGAATTGGAAATGTTACAACGGCAACAAAGAGATAAGATTTTGTATACACTAACTTTAGCATATTTCATATTGAAAGCAATTTCTTGGTTGAATAGAAATTGAAGGTTCTATTTAATTGCATGTAGAAAAAAATACATCTTACACGGATACATGCCATGGTGCTCTTAACAGCATTCTATATGAGCTATTTGTGCTCTCGAACTGTATAACCAAAGATTTATTATTCTACTTGCAAGAATTTATCATCATTACAATAATAAAACATATTACTTAACTATTTTTAAATCATAAGAAAAATTCAAATACATACTAATTTCAAATTCATACTGCATTATAAGAGCAAACAGTGATAATGCAAAGTAACGGCATAAAATCTGTTGATCGATATTATTTGTAATATTAATTATTATTATTACTATTCTAGCTAAAGGACTGTAACTGCCAAAAGATAAATAACATTGGAATGTATTTTGCACTTCATATTGAGTTACGTATTAATATTTATTTCTGGTATATATACATATTATAATGAGTTACAAAACCAAAATAAATATTAGGTTTTTGAAAGTCTTTAAGATGATATATCACAAAATAGTATACACAAGATAATTATGTATATTGCACATCAATAGATCTTTTTTAACAAAACTTTTGATTTGAAGATATTTAGTAATGTTACTTAGATTTTTCAATAAATATGACATATATTTCAGCATACCTTTTTATGTATAAATTTCATGTCAATTTATTTGAATTGTTAAATATGTAAGAAAACATGGAATATTCAAGTAAATGATTAAATAAATAATAAAGTATTGTCGTTAAATATTTTTGTTTGGATACAATTAATAAAGGGGATAAAAATTATTCAAGTCATTTATAAAATCTAACAGTACCCTTGTTGAAAGAACTATTTAATTTTAATTATTTTTATTTAATATATTTACACAGCTTCTATAAAAGCAATATCTTTCACATGATATATATCATTTTTATAACAATTTCATAAGATAGATATAGAAATATATATTTATCTTCATTCTTACTCCTTTTTTTGAAAATATAATAGCATGCTTCACATCAGAGATAATTAATTTAAATTAGTTTAAAATAAATAAAATTAACATACAGTGTTAATTATTTATTTTTTTAGTTCTCACTAAAAAATGTTTACTCCCATAATATTTCTAATATTTACGTTATGACTATTAAAACTATACTTTTGGAGATACTAGGCTAAGTACTTTTCTTCTGACAGAAGATATGTTCAGCTCTATATTATATAAACATGAAAAAAAATTAGAAAATGATTTAAAGATCTTCTTTTAAGTGTTTTTTACGTTTTGGCATATTTTCATTAAAATTGATATTATTCCAGAAGTCCTGATTTTTTAAATTAGCATCATTACTCATATAATATTTTCCTGGTCCTGCAATGTGAAGAAAACGAAATTCTTTTTGTGATGGATCCACTGCAGTCCATTCAGTGATACCAATTTGAGGAATACTGAAAATATTTGATGTTAAATTCAATGAGAGGAAAAGAGGCCATGCATTTCAAAATATTGAATCAATAAACAAATTATTATCTTTTACTTGTTGAATAATAATTTTTCAACTATAGAATATTGTTCTTACTCTTCTTTGTCTATATGAATTGTAATTTTTTTGTGAACAGAAACTACTCACTTATTTATGGCAAAAGAAACCCAAAGATTAATTAATTCTTGTTGCATATCAATATCATCTCTTGTCGTCACTGGATTAAAGTAAGGAGTGTCCAAAACAAGGAATGCATCATCAGCATGACTAACTCCTATAAGAAAAATATAAATAACGTAAATGACATATCATAGGAGAAAACTTTTACTATCAAAAATCGGTTTTTTGTTTTTCTTACCAAAATTTTCTTTGCTTCCACTCATAGCTTCGCTTAAACTATGTGCTCCTCTGTATGTGAAATAATAGTACCAAACAGGTTGTTTATTTACTTTTGCCTGGATCCTTGCAGCTTTTATGCTATCGAATACGAAAAATCGATCTCCAGCCATTTGTATTAAAGATTTAATAGTCGTTTTATTAATATGTTTAGAATCAAAGTAATGGTTTCTAATAAGTGTAGCTGTTTCAACATGTTTCTCTTTTGGTATGGTATAATTAAAATCAAGGAAATGAGGTGCAATTCTATTCCAATTCTCATCAAGTTCCTTAAGATGTCTATCATCAGTAATAAATTCTGTATATTTTATATACTGATTATATTATTTATAAACAATTTTGTAGATTTTGATATAACTTCCAAATATTTAAACCCACCAGCTACAGGATAAAGTCCTTCTTCACTGGTAATACTTGTAATCCATGGAATATCTTGAACATTACCGCTTTGAATAATATCTATTGGTGATTGATCAATAAAAGGAGAATCTCCATGTTTCTCAACAACAGGTCCAAATGGTGTAAAGGGATTGTAAAGCCATGGCTATCAAGAAAAATTTACATCATTCGAAAGTAATTTTATCAAATTGTATTATTTATTATAGAAAAATGATACTTACTTGGAATTCTCTGGTTGCATGGACCAGAGTTTTACCTGGTCGATATCTTAAACAATGTACCATATCTCGAGTATTATTGGTAGGACAACCCATTATAGCACCTAATTTCTTGGCTTTTTCTAAGGAATTTTCAGTTTGTGTCCAACAATCAAATGCCGTACCACTAATAGATATACCTCCTATGTATTAAAAAGATTTATATAAAACAAATATATATTACATAAATATGTACAGGATAGAAAAAGAAAAAAATCTAGTATTGGTTAAACATATAAATACCTTGAAAAAGACCAGAGCTTAAACGAGATAAATAATGATAATGTACACTGGCACCACCAGCACTTAGACCTATTAGTGTTATTTTATTAGAATCACCTCCAAACCATTCAATGTTTTCAAAAACCCATTTCAATGCCATATTTTGATCCTTAAGTCCCATATTACCTGGTAAAACATCATCTTCTGTGCTTAGAAAACCTGTAGACAATATTTATTATGTAGAAACACTATAGTGGAACTAAATAATAAATAATCTGTGGAGATGTTGAATTTTTTATCGAACATACCTAACAGGCCTAAACGATAATTTATTGTGACAAATATAACATCTCGATCCATTAAAAATTTAGGACCCATATACATTCCGCTACCAAATTGAAAGGCCCCTCCATGAATCCAGAAAATTACTGGTAATAATGGTAATTGAGAATTATGTTCACGTGTAGGGACATAAACATTTAAATAAAGACAATCTTCTGAGCCTTGAATTCTATCTTCAGATTCAGTAATTATTTGAATATATTGTAAACACGGAGAGCCAAATTTAGTTGCTAAAAGTTCACCAGGCCATGCTGGGATTTTTTGTGGAGGCTATAAATCAAAACAAAAAAAAATGGTCAATTCAAAATTATAAATAAATGCATGAATGGTAAATAATTATAAATAGTATAAAAGAGGACATTAATGTTTAAACTGAACTTAAGAAAACATTAGAATCTTAACTATTTAAAATACAATCATAAACAGGAAAAAATTGATTTTATAAGTTGAAAGAAATATTCTTTAAAAGATTTTGTACTTTTACCTTAAATCTTAACTTTCCAACAGGAGGTATAGCATAAGGAATTCCTTCATAAGCTTCATAGGATCTACCATCTGCAGATATTTTATAATACCCTTGAATACCTCCTAAAGGTGTTTTAACTTTGGGTGCAATTCCTTCCGTATGAACCATACTTGTTAATCCCAAAAATGTCAAAATAATCGACAGCTTTGATGAAATCATTTTATTGCCTTTATAGATCTTTTGGCACATTAATTTTATACTGCTATTGTCCTTTATGACGAACAATTATTAAAATCAGCTTTACGAAGAAAACTATAATTTTACACTGATTAATTATCATAATAAAAATTAAATGATACCAGTTAGATATGATAAGCAATCATACAATGTAAGTTTCCGTTTCTATGTTATATATGTTCATATTTTTAACGTTCATTTCATATTGTTAAGATAATGTTCGATTTCAGAAATAAATTATATTACATAAGAAAATTGTGCAAACTTACAGTCAAAGAATAAATAATGATACTACTATTGTTATCTAATTGTTTCTATTTAAGTATGTTTACTCTTCCAATGTTTTCAGGTGTTTTAATAGAAATGAATAATGAACACATAAGAATCCTTTATTGATAGACGAGACACAGTATGTTTAACAGTATGATGCGCAATGTAACATCAGTAAAAAAAAGTTGAAAAAAAATCGACTAAAAGAAAATAATAAAAAAGTGGGATTATAAGTTCTGTAAACCAACTCAGCATATTTCTTGGAAAATAACACAAGCTATCAAAAATGTTTGACCTTCCTTATCAAGTGCAACTTAATTATATACGATATCGTTGCCATTATTTAAAGTAATTAAACATCCACAAAAAGACAAATTATTGTAAAAAACAATGCTACTTTATAGTATACAATTATTGATGTAAGCCATCAATAAAATTTTAATTACAAATAAATATCTGTGTATAATAATAATAATTCATCATTATATTTACAATTTGTCTCTTTTTGAAAGAGAAAAACATATAAGAAAACTAGTAATTAATAATATAATATATAATAATTTTGTTACAGATAACATAGAATTATTATTATCAAAGTCAAACTTTACCATTGCTTCTATAAATATCTGTTAGAATAATTTGCCATCTTAATTTTTTCTTTTACATTCTGATATTTTTTTTTGCTATTCTTGGCAAAAAATTTTTACAATTCCTATGCTTAGTTGACCTTAGATAATATTTAGGATTGAAACTGTTAAAACATTTATCGCTTACGTAAAGGGCATCTACAATTTATTATTTTAAATATTCTGATAAACATCAGTGTTAAATAAATAGCAGAGGTCAGTCGATTTGGTCCGAAATGTTTCGTTTTATGTCTGCCGAGTATGCTGATATTTGAGATACCCTTGAATTTAAATAACACTTATTTCACTAAATAATAAACTTCTAATTTCAGACTTTGATTTCGTCCATATAAAAGATATGAGAGTATCTGATTGAAATTTTTTTCAAAGTCTGATTTTTTTAGACGATTTTTTTTCAGATATAGACAAACAGCAGGGGAACGAGAGATATACATTTTAATCTCTCTAAGATTTTCTTGGCAAGGGATTTTTACAATTTGCCTAGAATGTGAATTCTACACATACTATCTTATTAAAGTGTATACATTCTTATGTACTGTGTATCTGAAATATAAACAAAAAATCCTTAATCTGTAGGAGTAGAATTCTTAAGTAGAAACTGATTAAATATACAATACTTATTACGCAAACGAAAATAATTTCGACCAACAAGGTATCCATATTATTATAACTGCAAAAAATTGATTTAGAAATGCACAGAATTATTATTAATTTCAGATACAACTTAGACATAGGAATTATCTGACCAAAAGTATAGCTCTATTGTTATCACATAATAAATCTATACATATATTTAATATGTATCTAGATATGTTTATTAGAAAATTATTTATGATTATATTTATTTATAATTAAATAATAGTGTTCTTAGATACAGAAGATCGATTTAAGTTGGTAATGAAATAATTGTTTGTCCAGAAAAATTAGGGATATTTATTGATGCTCCTTTTTCAATAAGTTTTTGTGCTATTGCAGAATGCTTGTTTTCTATTGCCAAAAAAAGCGGAGTTCTGCCAGATCTGTTTTCTCTTAAATTTACATTAGCACCCATATTTATTAATGAGATAACTCCTTTTAAGTTACCATATAGAGCACAGTAATGTAATGGAGCAAAACCTAAAAAGTAAAAAAATATATACGATTTAATTAAAATAAAAATATATAATAAAATCCATTCCTGTATAATTAGATTTTTCAGGGCTAATTTATATACTATTAATTATTTACCTGTAGAATCCATATTATTTAGTAGTTTAATACATGGAACATGTTTTACAAGTTCAGGTAATAATAAAGAATTTGTTTTACTGGCTATTATCAAAGCTGTCTCATGTATTGGTTTTAATGATACTGGATTTGCACCAGCTTTTAATAGTAACTTGACAATTTCGATAGATACATTATGCTTAACTGCCAATTCTAAACTTGTCTGCAAATAAATGTGTAAAATTGTTTACTATATAATTTCTTTTATAAATCTTTTATAAAAATTCATAAATTATTATCAATAAGTAATTTACATGCAAGTATTATTAATATTACAAAAAAAATTGCAAAAAATTTACCTCGTGTGACTCTGAAAGTATGTCTATATTTATATTACAAGCTTCAAGTACCATTAAATGTCTTTGAACATCATAAATTCTATTACTAATAACAGCTCTATGTATATTTAACATTCCGTTTTCATCCCATTGTGCAGCAGTTTCAAAGTCTCTTTGTAGTTGTTTAAAGA
The DNA here is from genome assembly GCF_050613455.1 of Vespa mandarinia. Lineage (NCBI taxonomy): Eukaryota > Metazoa > Arthropoda > Insecta > Hymenoptera > Vespidae > Vespa > Vespa mandarinia. The sequence continues at coordinate 16,362,689 of NC_140811.1, forward strand.
TTTTGTTATAAAATGGATTTGCTTGTAATAGAATTTGTTTAACTCTATTGGCACCACTATTTTTATTACACACATCATCAGTAAATTTTTCAAGATATATATTAGACTCTTGTGATTGATTGAAAAGTGAAAAAACTGAATTTTCATTCATATCATTCAATAGATTCGTATTTGAATTTTCTATTGTGTTTGCAGGATATGATTCTTTTAATTTTTTTTTGGGGATACCAAATGTATTTTCCTTTTTACTAGTAAAATTCTTTGGTTCAAATAATGAATTATTTGTTTGTACTTTAATGTCACATACTGTTTTTAAATCTGTTGGTAAATGTGAAGAAATCTGTTGATTTATTACAATACAATCTGCAAGGGCTTTGAATGCTTTAATTCTCATTTGTTCATCTTTTATAGTCACTATATCTTTAAGAGTACTCCAACTAGAAGATAATGATTTTTGTAATGGTATATTATCATCAAAATGATTTTTTATTGAATGATTGTTGACATTTTGGGATTTAAAATGTTTATGACCATTTTTTGCTATGACAACAGGAATACTATCATTATTATATCTTAGAGAAACATTATATTCATTATCATTATTATGTTTTGCATCATAATTATCCTTTATTGTAATGTAGTTATTTGATAATGATATTCCATTATCATGTACAGTTATGTTTTGTTCAATCATATTTTGATGGTCAGAAATATTTTTAATCTTCTTTTTATTGTACGTAGTATTTGGAGTTTCCTCAAAGGATGTATCTATATCTTCATTATTCATTGATAATAAATATAGTTCTTTTTTTGTATTATTAAATAATACATTATCATCAAATATAGAATAACCTAAATCAGAATTTTTGTTTACTATTTTAATTATATTATTAGACATATTCACAGATTGATTTGAAAATGTATCAATAACATTTTCAGATTCAGAAATTAATACATGTTCTGATAATTCCGACAAGGAATCTGTATTTCCTAATTTTTTTATATTTTCTAATGCACTTTTATCTAAAAAAACATCTTTTGATTTTGTTTTTGTAATCTGATTACATTCGGATTCTTCATTCTTATAACATTCATTATTTGTAATAATATCTATATCCATATTTGTAGTATTTTTATTTTGTCCTTCTTTATGATTTTTATCAGTAGTGACAATATGTTTTAAAAAAACAGTTTTACCTTGGCATTTTTCATCGATATTACTATTGTCCTTTTTAGGAGAAACTGTATTATCTAACTTTGATATATTAATATTTTTGTTAACATTCGTACATCGAAGGGGTACAATAGTTACCAACTTGTTTTCTTTATCTTTTAACATTATATTTGATAATATAATAGATTTATTTAAATTTTTACATTTATTTTGATTTATAAGTGTCTTACTTTTTACAATGTTGTTATTAAAAGACAACATTTGTACATTAAATTCTCCTAAATCTTTACCACTTGGTAATTTTAGCCGTAATTTATGAAATCCATCTTTTTTTTGTACATTGATGGGTAACGTACATTCTGTATTTCTAGGTGATGATTGTAAACATGTCTTTGTTTCTACCCTTACTTTTGGTAGATTTTTATTTTTTTGTTTCGGAGCTATGCTTGGATACTGTTGCCGTAATTTAAATTCTCTTATGCATTCTGTTAATTGTTTATTATCCATATTATGCAACTTTTTGATAGTAAAAAATCTAATATATTTAGTTATTTACTTATATGGTAAATATATATATGTCTCAATATTTGTATATATGTATAGATGATATATCCTGTTATATATTCACCGTATAGTTCATTAACATATTAATAACATATAACTGATGAAGTATAATATATAATTTATCTTGATTTAACCTACGAATAATATTAATAACAAAATAACACTTCTAAAATTTTGTAAAATATTTCTTTTTGTACTATGTATTAAAACGAATCAATAACAATATCGTCAGTTATAAAACATATTATATAAATTGAAACAACAAGGAAATCACATATTCCAACTAAGAAAACTACTGATAATGCAAGTAATACGGGACATCCCTATGTTTAGATAAAATACCATTGCCAACTTAATCTGTATTAAACAAGACAATCTTTTATCAAATAGTATATACGTTCATAAAGATAATGAATTTTTATTGGTCGCTACGTAAACGTTAAAAATGATTAAATAATTAGATCTTTAGAACTTGTATATAATATAATACTGCAATGTGTACAGTATTTCCGTGAAATATTTCATCTTTATTAATATCTATGATATTAATAAAGTATATATAGCAGATAGTCATAAGAATTATAAAGTAATGTACATAGAAAATAATCATTAGAACATTGAATAAAAGGATAAATAAATGAAAAATTTTTATTTATTTATTTACTTTAGTTTAATTTAAATTAAATTTGATTTAGATTAAGATCTTCATTCAATATGATAAATAATATTAAATCCATTATTAATGATTTTTTTAAAAATAACAATAGGATTAACATACTATTAAATGTGTTTTTTTAAGTAATTTTGACTATTCATTCGACAGATTACTTTATATATTTATTCAAAAAATATATGTTATGCAAAGTTTGATCACAATATAAGATAAGTTTACATTTGCTTCAAACATATAGTACAAAAAAATGCGTTTAGCAGAATACGTAAATACGCATTGTAGATAAATAGAATAAGTATCGATGAAAGACATAATACGTAAGATGTAAGGAAATCCTTTGCAAGTTGTAAGCTATGAGAAATCTACTAATTAGAGTCGATTATTTCCCTCTACATTTTTTGACTTTGCTAACAGCATACGATTAAGGTCATATAGATGCATCTATCAAAGATTTAAACATAGCCTATGATTTCTTCTAGTCGAGGCCCTAATATGTATCTAGTAAGATGTAAGACCTAAACCATAAATCATTACGTAAGCGCTATTAAATATTTTGTTTAATTTTGCATTTTGACTCTGACGACAATACAGAGAGAATGAATAAATGGAATGGTCCATTTTGATTTTCTTACGGCTTACATATCACGTATTACGTTGATACATGTATGAAGGCCTTAATCCAATTGTTTGTTCTGCTGAATGCAACCAATGAATGATCAAAGAATAAAGCTTTATTCACTGTCGAGTTGTGTCAAATTTAGTATTATGCACAAAGTTTCCAATATATTATTCACGATTGTTAAGGTTGGTAAGATGAAAATAAAATGACGAAAGAAATTATCTTGTTTTAATATAAAAATAATTGTAATAAAGATTATCATAAATTAATTGTAATAAAGGTCTACCTCCTAACCTTCAATGACTGCGAGTGTTCCATTATGATAGATTAGGATTAATTTTAAAAAATTGATACATATACAACAACACATGAATTTTTTCAATTATTACTCACTTTTTTTTGTATTATATTTTTATTTTACTTAATTGTATTTTTGTTAATGTTCTTTGTAATTTTTTTTCATTAAAAAAAAAAAAAAAAAAAAAAAAAAAAAAAAAAAAAAAAAAAATTGTTGCCCTACTCTGACAAAATAAATGTAATAAAAAAAATTCTTATGAATTCGGTAAAAATGAAAAAGGATAAAATATGGATTATGAAATAATAACGATGTCTTATTATTATTTTATCTTTTTTTTTTTTAGGCGGGAAACGCACTCGTTATTAAAAAAAAAGAAATTGTGAATTATTTACTATGCGTTTATCAGGTGCGCATGTGCCAAATAACAGTTAAATGTAGAATCGTTTCATATCGTATCGTATCATAATATTATGTTATGTAGCGGCGCTCTTGACCGCCCTGTTTTTCTTTCTAGTTAGAAGACATGTTAAACGTATTGTATTATAGATTAATCTTTTATAAAGATGTAAACAAATTGCTATATAGGTGACTAATTTGTACAATGATCCATAGAAGATATGCAATATGTACGTAAATATACAAAGAGCAATTTATTGGAGTCTTCGAAGGTAGGTACATAATATATCAGTTTAACAAAAAGAACTTGATACGTGTCCTCTAAGAGTAGTCAATACGTTTCATGTAAATATTACTAAATATTGTATTGTGCGTAATATAATAAGGGTTTCTTCTACGTGACATATAATAATAGGATCGTGAAAATTCTTAATGACGTTCTATTTCGCCATATTACTTTTACGGTTATACAGTTCAACATTGCTGTTGTTTATTTTGTAAGATCGATGTTAATGATGATTTGACACCGACAACTTTATGTGTGCGTATGTGAATAGACTTCTTAAAGTATTCATAATCAACGTGACAGGTGATTTATTTTGTGAGAAAAATTACAAAATCTGGCATTATTCGATCAATCATATATTTATTATTTTCGTTCTCATTATTTTTTGTCTTTTGTTTAAGAAATTTTTTTTTTGAAATCATTATTAATAAATTACTACTGTATGAATTATTTCAATAATATAACAAATCATTAACTCTTACAGAAAGTAATAAAAGTGCAATTATTAAACAACAGCAATATTATTATCATAGAAAATTTCCAATATTATATGTTTGCTTTTACTTATCTTCATATGACCCAACATTTCTCGAGATATCCAGTATATACATCGATTTGATTCTGTGACCAATTTTTATGTCTAAAGTAAACAAAGAAAATTAAAAATTTTACAAATATCTGTACGTTTAAAAAGTAATATTTCTACTATGTTACTTATCATTTTTGCAGATGAATATTCGGCTGTATGGAATAGTTGGAGCCATCATAATATTTTTGATTGCCATTTTTGGCATAGGCTTGATCGTAAAACTTTTTGTTTGTTTGCTTGTTTTAATCATAGGGTAAATTTGTATTTTTTTTTTAACAATATTAACACCAATATACAATAGAATATTACAATTACATATAATATTGTTATCCTACATTAATTTTAGAATAATGATCTGTATAAATAGAATATCTACTCTCAGCGATAATAATGCTCTAATATCAGAGCGGGAGGATATAATCAAAAAGACTGATCACTTTCGGCAGGTATATTAATATCATAAGATTATTTTTTTTTCAATTTTATCTATTTTAATTTTTATCATTTTTGTTATTTACAGTATATTTTTAACTTATCCAAGGAAAAGATTAATTTTACATTAGATAGAAGAATTACTGGCAGTCGTATTATCGATGAATCTCTGCAAGTACATATACAATAATTATTAAAATCTTTATTTAGTTCATATCAAAGTAGGTTGTATCTTCATGTATATATTTTTTAGGAAATTTTAGACTTTATCCTCAGAGATTATGTGCAAAGTTGGTACAGCTCTATTACAGACGATAAAGAATTTCTCTATTCAGTTCGCAATAATGCTCAAAAAATTGCCATCAATATAGCAAATCGGTGTGTAAAATATTAAGGCAGCAAATACAAAAAAAAAGGTTAAATTGGATAGTCGTTAATTATCTGTGATCGGTCTTTGCATTATTCAGCATATTTTTTTCTAAAATAGGGTAAAAGCTGTTGACTGGATACCATATTTAACTACGCGTCTTGTTGATGATGCTGCTTCACACATGAGATTATATCGTCAAGCTCAACTAAGGATAAAAGAACGTAGAGCGCAGAAATTATATAAAGGCAGTGCTAGTTCTAGTACTTCAGGTGGAACGCCCAAAAGAATGCCCACACATCGACGGAATAAAAGTGAAACTGATATATCTTGGTATACACAGTCAAAATTTTATATTCCAAATTTATCATCTCTCATTGAACCTATTGAACTTGGAGACCAAAATGAGGAGGAATCTTTAGAAAAAATATTCTTTGATCTTGAAGTGCAAATGGAAAATAATTTGATATGTAGAGATGTCGTATGCACAAATAAAGCTCAAGAACGAGAATTATTATGTGAAATATCAGAAGGTCTCTTACATTTAATATTGCCAAAGGAAGATTACGATTGCTTAACTGTTAGATATTTTTTAAAAGAATTATTAGCAAATGCCATAATTAAACCATTACTGAATCTATTCTCTGATCCTGATTATATTAATCAGGCATTTATATGGCTGGTAAGCTTTAAATTTAAGATTAATTATAATAATATATTGTTTTTATATATCTTTCTCTAGTGAGTTTTAAATCAAAATTTCAGTGTAGTAAAGAAAGTGGATTGCCAAGTGAAATCTTTTTAACAGTAATTAGAATAACTGATAATTTGGAAGAACTAATGGCAACAAAAAATATTATTTCTAAGGAAATAACACATTTACGTTCAAAAGATTTAACTGGGGATGATGATTTATCAGCAAAACAACGATTAAATAGTTTACTTTATTTTAAAAAAATTTTGGAGGCAAGAATTGTTGGAATGCAAGAGGGTTTAGAATCAGAGGGAGATGGAATTGGTACTCAACCAGACTGGAATAGATTAATTGTTCCTGGGCAAAAATTAGTTAATCTGCCTTTAGATGAATTGTTGAAGAATAACATTGCACTTAGTTATTTTATTGATTATATGACTTCTATAAATGCTGAGGCATATCTGTACTTTTATTTAAATATATATGGTTGGAGAGTATCAGCAGAGCAACAGATAGCAGATATTCATTTACAAAAAATACAAACTGGTCCTTCAACCTCAAGTATCGTTAATACTAAACGTAAAAATATAGATCTAGAAAATTTAAAGGAGGCTGCTTTAAAAATTTATCAACAGTATCTGAGTGATAAAGCATCATCAAAGTTACAGTTAGATGATTTATTAGTAAAAAATTTAGTAACAAAAATAAAAACTGAAACTGTTAAGGAAATATGGTTTGATGATCTCTTAGTTTGTTGCTATGAAAAGTTACAAAATGAGGATAGATTTTTACCTAGTTTTAAAAAATCACTTGCATATATTAAACTTCTTGCTGAATTAGATTTACTGAAAGATCCAACCTCTGAGGATGATACAAAATCCTTAAAAAGTATAAATTTAACTAGTGTTAATGATGAATTAAATACTTTGCAAAATTTAACAGAGAGCTGTACTAACAGTGAAGCAAATATAACAGCAAGAAAAGAAGGCAAGCTAAAATCAAATTCTTCATTAAATTTGATAGATACTCTTGAATCAAGTGAATCTAAATCATGCAGTGATATTGAAAAAAAATCTTTAAGTAATACAAAAGATACGAAAAATATTCAAAAGGTATCAAGTATAGACTTGGATCAAATTAACGAAGGAAAAGATGTAGCTTTTTATTTAGATTCAAACGTAGATCAATGTATCGCGTTAGATGAAAAAAACTGTGACTTAAGTGTAATTAAAAAGCTCCAACAAGGTCGTTTTGAAATTACTGCAAAGATAATTGAAACTGGTATTGTTAATGATCGTGGTAAAACATATGGTATATATGCTGTGGCTGTTACCAAATGTTATGATTCAGGTTATCAAGAGAAATGGCACATTTATAGAAGATATTCTGATTTCTATGATTTGTATCAAAAAATAAAAGAAAAATATTATGATTTGGCCAAAATTCCATTTCCTGCTAAGAAAGCTTTTCATAATATGGAGAGGACTGTATTGGAAAAAAGAATGTTAATGTTGAATGCTTGGTTATATCAACTAACAAAACCAGCAGTTGTTGATGGCCACATGGGTTTACAAAATCTCTTATTAGCATTTTTAGAACAAGGAGATTACGATAAAGGGGTTACTGGAGGTCAAATTTCACGAACGGTAAATTTCATTTAAATAATTTTTATGATAAACATATAAACGTTTAAATTCTATTTTTTTTGTTTTTTTCTTTTTTTTTTACAGTTAGATAATTTAATGAATCCCCTAAAAACATCCATGAAGAGCGTGACGCAAGCTGTAAAGACTATGCCAGATAATATGTTGAGTACAGTAGACGGTGTTATGGATAATATAAGTAAATTTTTTGGTAATCCAAGAAAAAGTAATGTTTTTTATGAGCATACTAAAGTTGGTGCTAGCCTGGATGTAGAAGTAACGATATTTCTTTCATTTGTTGTATAACTCACCACATAACTATGTTATATAATTAATTCTCATGTCTTTTGTTTTTAGACTAATGATAATATCCCATTAAGAATAATGTTATTATTAATGGATGAAATTTTCGATTTAAAAGTAAGAAATCAGTGGTTAAGACGAAGGATCATTACTTTATTAAGACAAATTATTCGTACGATGTTTGGTGATATTGTGAATAGAAGAATAATAGAATATGTTTCATTAATAACTAGTCCCACAAAAGTTGCAGGATATTTACGTTTCATTAAGTAAATAATTAATATAACAATTAATGAAGTTTTCTGATACACATTTTCAATCAAACTAATGTATATAAGTTTTCAGGAATAGTTTATGGCCCAATGGTATAAAAGCTGAAAGTAAACCTATTCGAGATTCAGAAATAAAATATAGAACTCGAGTAGTAGCCAAAGTAGCATTGCTCTCTTGTTTTTCAGACGATTTGAAGCATATCATAGGTAGTGAAACAACAAGACATGGGCTCCTAAGGGTGTTTGAATTATTTCAACAACCTGTATTAAATAGAAGACTATTATATGTATTACTTGAAGGGATTCTAGAAACTTTATTTCCAAAAAACAACATAGGAGATATATTTAAAAAAGTCTACTGTACGTCTTCTCGTTTGAAAGATAAAATTAAAACGTAACAGGTTTTCGATGAGTGAACCAGCCAGATTGATAATGTAATAATACAATCCGGACGCAAGTGCATCTAATTTGGATTCGATACAAAGGTCTTGCATTATCAGATAATGAAGTCTAAATAAAATAAAATAAAGTTACACTTTATAGAATGAATCTTCAATAACGATCTAATATATTTATATCAGCTACGATATATTGGCAACGACCAATTAAATATTTAAGATAGATATATTGAAATATATGTTATGGTTTGTTTAAATTAACAATATCGCGCTATATTGATTTATATGTTTTGTTTCCTTTGTTTTCTTTTTCTTCTTTATTGTTATCTGATATTCGTATTTAGTATTTTGGCATTTAATAATAATTAGATTATAACATAAATAAATTCAGTTGCAAGTATAAACATAAGGTGAATATAACTGAATTTATTTATGTTAAGACCCAATAGAAAATTAAATTATCTAAAAAGTAATATCGTAGCAGCTATTGTTTAATCTAACGGGGATCAATGTAAGAGTCGGATAATCTTACAATTTTGGTAATATATATATATTTAATAGGAAGTAAGTACTTGTGAACTTATGGCCAAGAAAGTGTTATATATGAGTTGATGCCATCTGAACAGATCTTTATTGGATTATTATTCTAGATGGTATGGTGTAATAAGAATAACACAAACATTCCATTTGCATTTTAATATAATTATGGTTATGTAACAATCGTTTTCTTACAAATAATCATAAGATAAAAATATATGTAACTGTCCATTCAAACTCTCATGATATATGCAGAATATGTGATTATAAAAAATAATTTATATATAGGTATTTATTAAATTCATTAATTTATAAGAATACCAGAGTGTGTGTGCCATTAAGATAGCAGCAATAATTTTATTTATTAAGCAAATTACATGGTCTTCGAAATGATGTTTAAAAAAATTTACAAAAAAAAAAGAACAAGCATAGCATATATTTAAAGACTTATATATAATTTCTGTACAAATTGTTGTATATTAATGTTATATGTAATTTCTCATGTATATATACAATAATTTTTATTGCATCAAAGAGCTATGTTTAAAACATTTTACTTATTAAATGAATTGTTTATAATTTATAAATGTTTTATTTATGATATTTATGAAACTCTGCAAAGGTATATAAAATATATTAAATATTTTTGTTTTATAAAAAATATATGTAAGAATAATCTGCATTATTAAAACTAGAGGAATAGTATATCAAAAGATAAATTACACAAATTCTTTTGCAAGAACGTTTCATATACCTTTTCTTTCAACTAAAAACAGATGAAAAAAAGTATATCAATTTTTTAAACATATTTTTTTTTTAATTTTCTAAATTTTAATACATTAAAAATTATAAAATAATATATTATTATATTTGGTGAAAAATATATTATAGAAACAAATATTTTTGTACATATATAAAATCAAAATTCATTAATGTTCCTATTCTTTTTGTGTGATTTATCTTGTGGATAAAATATAAACAAACAATATTTTCCATTGAATGTAGTAATTTATATTTTACATTTTTTATTAGTAAATTCTTTTTCTTTGGCTATGCAATACAATTAAATCAGAATTATTCAAAATATCTTAAGAACTTAATTGTGTCAAGTATAAATTTCTACTACGTACAATACAAAATATACTATATAATCATTATTATTTGTATCGGCAATATGAAATGCTTCCTACTGAATGTGAAGGAAATGCAAAACTCAGTCTTTTGCCCATTATTTTAGACTAGGCGTGAGGTTCTTTTGGAGTATTTTGTAATTATTTTATTACTATGCCTGTGACACAATTTTTCATTTACTTAAGAAGAGTGTTAAAGCAGTCTTAGCATATACACTCTACTTAAGTTAATGGGATTCACCACCACATTAAGATTTAACTGTACTTTGCACATTTTCAACTTCAAATGACATTACTTACTTATATTGTTGGACAAACGCCCGCAATGACTCGTCCATAAGCTCGTTCTGGACCCAAATGAATGGAATTCAAATTAATGTATACATTATTTATGCAACCAACGTATTGAGATTGTGACGTGCTGCCACGTAATCTTCTACCCAACATAGGATGACCACCGATGAATATCGGATGCTTCGACAAAACTGCTGCTACGTTTTTACCACCAATTCCTATTGGAGCGGCCTTGTGATCAACGGATAAAAGTACAGCATTTTTCTGTTTTACAGCTGTTGCAAAAAAAAACAGAAGATAAGTATTTGAGAACAAATAAATAAATAATATATAACACACACACACACACACATTAGATATAAAAGATATATTACCTCGGACATTGTGCCAATTACCATCGCATAAAGAATTAGATTTGGATGGTTCAAACGAGGTTTCTATAGAACCCTTAGTCGTTTTAACAAGAAATTTAACAGTACCATTAATCATCTCCAAAACTAGATAATCTCGTTTACCATGAACCGACAATAAATGTCCAGAAGTTGTACGTGGTTTGATATCCATCTGTATATCCATAGTACGTCCAACGGTAAATCGATCCACTGAAAAGATTTTTCATGATTTTTCATTATTTTTAATAAATGAAATATGTACGTATGTATGTGCATGTAAAGTTACATCACTTACTTGCTTTGAACAGATTGCTACCATTCCCTGGGAAGAAGAACAATCCTGGCTCTATTCGCTTTGAACATGGTATTACACCTACTTTCATTGTAGGTTCACCAACAGATTGACCATTCATCATAAAATTGCTTAAACATCCGCTGAACATAGTACTTAAACCCTAAAAAAGTAATGGTATTTTATATACTTCTATCATGATATCATGATATATAAGTATAATTAAAGGTTGATTTAATACAAAAATAAACAAAAAAGTTTATATTAATATTCTTAATTACTTTAGTGTGTTGACACTATATCTAAAGTAATATTCACTTATTATAAATTACACTGTATATATGTGTATATATATATATATAAAACATAGTAATATATAATATCATTGAAAAAATATTGTAAACTCTTACTATTCTTGACTGTGTCGCGCTAAATAATTCTGGTAGTACACCTCCTACAAAGAATGGTGGATTAACATTGATAGTTTCAGTATGTCCTTGAGAAGAGCCAATTATTGGTGCTTCATTATCTACAGAAAGTTGTCCGATTTGTTTATTTCTCTTAAAAGCAATGTAATGCCATTGATTATCATTTATTTGTTTTTCGCTAATAAGTACAGCTGGTCCACTTCCACAGTCAAACTTGTGATGAATCTTGAAAAACAAGATATTATTTTTTATTTTATATTTGAATTAGAACAAAATAACGATTAAATTATTATACACAATTCCTCTTACCTTTCCGTCTAGAATATATAAGGCAATCACATCTTGTTTACTTAAATCCGAGGCAAAGAAAACAATTCCATTATCAGACATTGTTTTAATGTTAATTTGGAAATCATAATAGTCTCTGTATCTTCCATTTAAAGATCTATATTCCAATCGACTATTGTTTGTAGTACCTAGATATAATAATGAAAAAAAAAACTTTATTAGAATCCATAGAAATAATGTTTTCATGGATATTAATGTCTATGTACCGAATCTCCATTCATTTTCGAGATCAGGATCAGTAGCTGGATAATAAGGTAAATGACATTGGTCTACAGTTTGAGGTAGAATTGGTTTTGGAGTGGATGTTATAATTGTTTCAGTTGTTATTTCAATGTGATGACTGCGTCCTTCCAAAGTAGGTTCTTCGTCTTCATCTTCCTTTTCTAATTCAATGTCTACCACATCTGAAAATAAATAACAAATTTATTATTTCTAATAAATGTATATTTGATTTATGAAATTACTAACTAATCTGTGTTGCGCCTTCAGTTGTATCATCAGGACTTTCTGTAGGAAGCAGAGGTATCCAAACATTTACTTCTGGTTCGTCAACTGGAGCAATAGCTATAAAAAAGAACGTTTATTTAATAATATATTGTTTTGTAGTCACACTTAAAAAATTATTAAAAAGATTAAACATACGTGATTGTTCACCGCCTTTACACTTTCCCAAAAATGCATGAAGTTTTTCTGTCGTGTTAGCAAAATTAATAATAATTCCATTCAAAGTAGCGTCGCCAATACAACCGACAAACGGTGTTCTTGCATTATCTTGAGATCCTTGGAACAATATTGGTATACCGCCAATGTAAAGATCCCCATAAAGAATATGTAATGATGGAGGTGGTGAATCGGTGCTATAATTTTTAATATCATCAATATCAAGTCTTAAAGATGATTCATTATGCGTCGCCGTGACAACATGCCACTCATTATCATTGAATTTTATTTCAGTTGGATCAGTCCTTAATTCTTCGCCTTGACTTTTAAATATTAATACACCGTCAACCAGTGCCATGTAACTTGTAGATGTTTGATCTGGATTAGTGACATAAAATATAAGACCATCATTTGCCAATGTTTTGAATTTCAAATTAATCTGAAGGAAATTGGACGCCGAAACATTATTCCATTTTACATATCCTGGCATATTATCTTCAAAAGATACGAGACTTGCGAACTAAAATTAAAAATTTCTTGATATGTATCAATCATAGGATTAAAATAAGATAAATTTCGAAAAAAAAAAAGAAGAAATAAATAAATAAAAAATATATGACATACTCTAACTGGACAACCAGGCATAACTCCAAAAGCTTGTATATTACTACTAAGATCAACTGATGTATCGAGAATAACAACATCATCGATACATCCTTCGAAACCATCATTTGTAACTGGTTTATAAGGATGCTTAGCATTAGGTGGATACCCTCCAAAATAAATGTAATCCAAGGATAGAAGAGTTTTAGTACTGCCCTTAGCTTCATCTCGTGCAACCATTTTACCATCGATTTTAAGAACACCAATTTTTTCGAACCTCAATGCTTCTAAATTGTGCCAATTACCATCATTAAATTTATCAAGCGATTTTAGAGATATTTCACCATCATCAAGATCGTACTGATACAGTACCTATAAACGATCAAAAAAAGATATTTATTTTTATATTTTTCAAATATTATATAAGTCTAAAGTGTAAACAAATATTTATAGCCATACCTGACCATCTCTCATTTCCAAAGATAAAAACTGTTTACCCTTGCCCATTAGATATATTAAGCCATCATCCGCGAATGTTTTGAAATTTAATTTTATACTGAACTTTCTACTATCTGATGATATTTGAGAATTTCGTTTACTTAAAATCGCATATCCATGCTTGTCAAATCTATATCCTGTACTTGGTTGGAAATTTATCAATTTGTCCCTTTCCATAGCATCTTCTCTATTATTTTCACCATCTACAAAGTTCCAGAAAGAAACAGGTATATCGCCGATTACTAACTCTTCCATTTCACCCTCAAAGGAGGATGCCGTAACTGCATCTTGAATATTAAAAGAAGAAGGATATCCTCCTACAAATAGTTTTGAATGTTCTTGATCAACGTTAAATATAGAATAAGACCCTGGTAATACTTTTTCTGTTTCATATTCCTTATCTCTTCCCTCGCCAATATCCTCGCGTACTATTAATTTCACATTTTTTCCAGTCCTATTTCAATGATTTATTTGATTATTGACAATAATTTATTGATTTATTTATTATTCGTTTCATATTCATTAATTATAAATTTACTCACCTATCAATAATTATTTGACGCCAAATATTATCAGATACAAATTTGTTACTAATGACCTTTGTTGGTCCAGAACCAAGATCTAATATAAGTACTGGATATCCACTTTCTATTAGAAGTGCCATAAAATCATGCTGTAATAAAATTATGAATAATTAAAACTTATTCTAATATTGCAAATGTTGTATGATTTTTAAATTAATGATATTACTTACAGTTTTTGCACGTGGTAATTTTATTTTTTCTTCATTTCCAAGATAGAAAAGGAAGCCATTGGTTTTATTCGTACGGAAATATAATGAAATTTTGCTAGATGTTGCTAGTAAAGGTAAGCTTTCTGGATTTTTCAATTCCAATGTAGTATTTCGATAAAAGGTTAAACCTGTTTTAAATCTGTCTGCTAATTCTCTAGCATTTGCGATCTTATTCTTTAGCACATCAATTTTACTTTGAAGATCATTTCCTGTTCCTTCCATTGCTTTTTGATTTTTACTCAAATTATTTAGAAAATTATTAATATTAGGAACAATTTTATTTACAACATCCAATTGTTTCTTAGCTTGAGAAATATCTCGTATCGATTCGGACGTATCCTTTGTAAGTTGTTTAGTTTTTTTGAGATCATTTGGTATATTATCAATTGTACCATTTATACTTTGAATAGCATTTGTTATATTGGCTACCGTTTTAATAACTTCATCAACTGCATTGTGAGCTGCTGATGGAGATTGTGATGGAATATTTAAAAGTACTCTAGAAATCGAAATCACATTTGATATAAGGACCTAAATTTATCTACATATAGGATGTTGCATAATACACGATATATTTTTAACGATTTGCTTTCTATGAAGAAAATATGTTAATTGATAGAAAATAAGTATCTCTTACTTATCAATATAATCTAACAATTCTTTATTGTTTTCGTTTTGAGAATCTGTAAATGTTTCCTTGGTTTGTGCAATCTGAAGAATTCCCTCCGATTTTCCATCAGTTTTCTCAAATACTATTTCTGCAGAGGCAAGCAAATCTGCAGATTGATCACGAGAACTTCTTATTTTTTCTTCAATTCTCGAAGACTATTATAATAGAAAAGATTATATCATAATTAAACCACAATAATTGATTATAAATCATAATAAAGGAATATAAAAATAATGAATGTATTGTTAACTTACTGATGCCGTTGCATTTTTAGCAGCATACACAGCATTCAGAGCAGTATAGTTGGCAACTTGGATAGCCATTTCAATATCCCTATATGCAGAAACAGCACGTACAGCATTTGTATTGCGTGTATCTGTCAAGAGATTGTCCAATTCCAAAGAATGACTGTAAAGAGATTCAGCATGATCATGTGCCTTTTGTAAAGAATCTTTTAAATCATTAAGCATTTCGTCATTTTGCAAAATGGTATCATTTAAACGCATTACCACTTGTTGCAATGTATTAGACTCTGTGAAAATATAAATTCTCTAATGAATAGATATATAGTTTTTTGCAAACACTAATAAAATTAAAGTGAAATTGTAACAATGAATCTTACCTAAAATATTTATATTCGTATTTGTTTCGTCTAAAAGTTGACTTGCTTTTTTATTAAGTTGCTCACCAGCTTTTAGATCTTCTTCAGCCTCTAATGTAATATTTTTCACAATATCAAAATTTCCAGATTCTGCAGCTATTCTATTATCTTCGTTAAGATCTTCAACGTCAGCTGCTAACGCTTTAGCTTTTCCTGTGATTTTAAGTAAATCATCCATTTTTGTACTAATATTTTGTATTTTGTCATTTAAATCTGATGCCATTGAAGTCAGATTATTCACTGGAGAATTATATTGTAGCATTTCTGATACAAGAATATTTGCTTGATCAGCTTGATCGATTGCTTTATCACGGAAATTAACAAAAGATACCTCTTTGATTTTTTTTAGAATTTCTTCTGTCTTTCTTACAGTGTTTTCAATTTTACCACCTGGTCTAAGCTCTATATTGGAAGCTAATGATTGCACTTCAGATACTATAAAATTGACTAAATTTATTTCACGAATTACATCTTCTTCTAAAACATTCATATCGTTAAGCGTATTTTGAGCACCGTGTTTCCATTTGATGCTATCTTCAGCAGCATAATCAATATGACGTTTTTGACTCGACACTTCTTGTCCAAGACGCGATAAGTTTTGTTGTAGTGGTAAGAAATTAATTCTCTTTGGATCGAGTAACATAACTTCTGAATGAAAGTCATTTACTGTATCATTAATAAATTTTAGACGCTGATTCGTAAAATAACTTTCAGCTACCATCTGTAAAAATTATACAAAGTAAATTGAAGAGAATATAATGATGAAAAATTATTTATAAAAAATATTTTCAACCATGTAAAATAGTTTATATACAGAAAATAATAATTTTCGTATATAAAACTTACATTGTATTCTTCAAAAACTGGATTTAGAAGACCTGAGAGTATATCTGTGACATCAAGCAGATCACCGGTACAAGAATCACATGCAAAGCAACCTTGTCCTGGGATCAAAACATGACGATATGGACAATGATCACATTTTTCACCAATAACACCAGGAAGACATGTACACTGTCCAGTAGTTGTGTTACAGGATACACCAACAGAATATCCAGTATTGCAACCACATGCTGAAATTATAAGAAAAACGAGAAAATCAATGTATTGTTTCCAAAAATATTTCTTGTAAAAATTTATAATTATGATATATAAATATGTTTTATTATTTATTTCGTTTATTATACTTACATGTACAACCATCTGGACCAAAATTCCAATAACCAGGAGTGCATTGATCACATTTCCGTCCAGTAACACCAGGTTTACATTGGCATTGACCAGTTTTTTCATCACATTGCTTACTATCTGAGGCAACATCACAATCGCAAGGCTTACAACCTTCGCAAGAATCAAATCCGTAATGATTTTCTTCACATTGATCACATTGTTCACCGACAACATTTTCTTGACAATAGCATTGTCCATTATGGCTATCACAATGTTCCATTCCACATTCATTACATGAACAACTTTGACAATCTTTCCTTTCCACTGCATCTCCGAAATATCCAGGTGCACAATAATTGCAAGCTTGTCCATATGTATTGTTCAAACAATGTAAGCATTCTCCAGTAATAGAATCACAAGAATCAACTTGATTGGTATCAATATTACCAGAACATTCACAAGGTTTACAAAAATCACCATAGACTTCTGGATTTCCATAATATCCGGCAATGCAAGTTTCGCATCGTGCACCATAATAACCAGGAAGACAATTGCAGCTAATTTTGTTACCTTCTTCATTCACTTCACAATCAGATGCAAAATTATTTGATGCAGTAGGAAGTGGACAAGCACAAATTAAACAATCTGAAGGAGTACCAATAGTTGCATTCCCATAATAGCCTTGTTGGCAAAATTCACAATGATCGCCTTTAGTACCATTTTTACAATTCTGTAAAAAATTATTCATTTATAAATTTATTTATATAAATAACTTTTTCCTAATTTATTATAATTTGGGAGTAAATGTTTCTTTATATGAAAAATATGCAGAAAAGATCTTAAAGAAAAAAAGGAAGACATACATGGCACACGCCGGTATTCACATCACAAGTTTCTGCATGACCATTGCACTGACACCGTACGCAATATCCTCCATAAGGACCTGATTGTACTCTATAATATCCTGGAGCACATTCTTCACAAGATAATCCTTGATAATTTGGTGGGCATTGACATTGCTCCACACTACTGGCTGGAACACTATACTGAGCTGAGTATTGTTCTGTTGTAACATCAATGGTAACATAAGATAACCTAAAAAGATATATAAATACCAAATATTAATTAAATAAAAAAAAATATAGAATGATTTATAAATAATGATACTCACGATGCAATGATACTAGGGTTCCAATATGTTGCTCGAATATATATACCTTGAAGATTTTCAAGAACTACCATAATCTGTTCTCTAGTAACACTTAAACGATTTGGTGTAAAAAAGTTAGCCTCTATGAGTTCGACAGATCCAGCAAAATTTGTAAAGGAAAGTGGTTGTTCATCACCATAAAAAAAGAGAACTGTATCTGCACCTTGAAGAATCACATCAGCTGCACTTACTGCTTTTCCAAAGGGTCCAGTATCATAGCTTACAGTATAATTTAAAAATCCACCATATGAAGTCAACTTTTTGCCAAGATAACTGGCAGGAGCTGCAAAGTACACAACATTTTCAAATGTGTCATTAGTCGTTAGACCAATGACTATAGAAGTTGAATTAATTTCTTGAGGTATTGTTGTTAAAAATGTTAAATTTCCAGTATTTTCATTTTGTACAACAAGCTCCCAGTTATTCATATCCAGAATATGAGTCCTGTAGAGATTTGCAGAAGCACAACGTGTTGTCTTTCCAAAACAAAAGCATTTTGTGCAGCCTTCTTCATTGCTTGCTTGAATGTTAAAGGTTCCTTCTTTACAAACATCACAAGCAGAACCTTGAACATTTTCTTTACAGAAACATTCAGCTGTATACTGATCGCATATATCCAATGTTGTTCCTCGTACATCACAGTCACATTTTTCACAGTGAGGAAATTGTGAATATCCAGGTATGCATTTATCACATTGTCTTCCAACCACATTTTCTTTACAGCTACAGTTGCCATTAAACAAATCACATTGCATATTACCATCGACTACACCAAGAAAAGAACAATTACATTCTTCACATCCAACTATAGGATCAAATCCATAGGTGCCTGGTTCACATAGATGACAACGTTCACCTGTGACTCTTGTAGGACAAATACATTCACCTAAAAACATGAAAAAATTTGTATATTGCAATATTATAACATAAATTAAAAATAAATTATAATTAATATCATAATTATTCAAATAATATAAGAGAATAATTTAAAAATGTTCATTTTATTAATTGTGGACAATACTTACCAGTTCCAGGTCTACAAAGCACTGAACTAGGACAAGCACAAGTTCTGCAATTAGGAAATCCATAATATCCTGTTTTACAAATCTCACATCTTCTACCAATAATATTAGGTTTACAGGGACATTGTCCTCCAAACTTTTCACATTCAAAACTAGTTGTACCATAAATGTCACAATTGCAAGGTAAAGCGTGATTATTATAATTAGCAGTCAATGAAAAAATGGAATCTTTACAAAATCCTTCTTCTGTTACATTTACATAGAAATGATTATTACCACACTTTTTAAGGAATTCCTTAGTCTGATCAAATTGTATTTTTGTTAGGATTTTACTATTATATTGGTCTGCAGGTACGACCAAAATGTAATCCAACCAAATACCATTTCCACTGCTTTCTTTGAATGTAATCACAAAATTTTCGATTAACTGGAATCGAGTATTACCATCTACTTGTTGAACAATACTACGACAACCACTGTTACTAGGGCAATGAGGTACAGAAACTTTTGCTTCATAAAACTTTCCATTTTGTACTAGAACATCCAACTCAAACTCTGGATGATCTGGTTGATAATATTGTACAATGAAAACGTATTCTCCAGGTTCAGCAACTTTTGCATGAATATCTACCATTGCATCTTTATCATTCAAATAAATTAGTTTTGTAGCATTATCAAAAATACCAGATGGCCGACTACCCACTTCAAGAACTGCATTATTAGATTCAAATTCAATCTTTTTAGAATCAGCTGCACCAGGGAAAAATCCTTGTACACATTTACCATTTTTTCGAACACAAATAGATCTGGGTTTTATATAATCTAAGGACCAGCGATGATATGGAATAGCAACAATTGAATGAATCGCAATATTTGAAGTGGGTTCTCCAGTTAAGACTATGCTTACATAATTTGACTGAAAGTTCATAACAGCCACTCTATCATATGTATCAGTTACTACTTGTCGACAAATACTTGTATATTTGCAGGGATAAAGCGTAACTTTGCCTTTGCCGATGGTGTTTGCTTCAATCAACAATACAGAAGTCTCACTATCTTCCATAGAGGTAACATATGTTATAATAAGCACATGTGGGCCTGGTTTAGATATTCTAAGTTCAAAGTGAATTTCTTCTTGACTATCATTTATAAGCGGCATTTCATCTACATCAATCTCTCTAAGAGTATCCTTATCTGAGAAATATTCTGTTAAAGGTATTCTTATGTTGTTCTCATTCAGGAAACCTCCTGCCCCACGAACAGAATCAAAATTCATCAAGTTGGGATATCCATAATGACGACAGAGCTCTTTGTAACCAACTTTACAAGGTATGTTAACATCTTGAGTTAAAATAGTTGCTTCATAATATTCTGAAGGTAATAGAACGAAATAGTCTACGAAAAGAGTTTTTTTATTAGCAATACTAACAGTCCAATGTCCAGGATTCATCACCATAGGTGAAGGGTGATTATCATGAATCCCTGCAACTGTAACGAACGATGGTTTCGTCGTAGGTTTAAATTGAACTTTAAATTGTTGTTCCACTTCGACAGGACTATCTGGTGTAATTTTAATAGTTCCAAGAATTGGTTCATTGTTAGGGTTTACATACCGTATAACCATACGGTATAAAGAAGATTTATATATATAAACATTTTGGATAATTTCGTCTTGTAGAGCAGAAAATACAGCATATCCCTTCCAACTATAACCTGGGAAATACTCTTCTAAGAAACCATATCGTACTTGACCGTTACTGGAAGTTCTGCCATCTTCTACTTCATATTGAAATTGATGAAGAGTAGGAAAATAATGTGCTTTTAAAGGTTCTTTACATGTTAAACCCGTTACACGAGGCTGACATTGACATTGTCCAGTTTGTTTGTCACAAATAGAACTGACTGATCCACCAATATCACAATTGCAATCTATAAATTAGTATTTATAATATTAATGCCTACTTAAAAATATAATAAAAAATATGTTGACTGGATTTAAATAATTATCATAATTTACCGGAACAACCAAATAAATTGTTCTCTTGAAGATTATAAGTTCCATCAATGCATCGAGTGCAACTTCTATCAGTCACTCCAGGTTTACAAATACACTGTCCAGTTTTCACATCACATTCTCCAATACTTCCAATAACACCCGGAATATTACATTGGCATTCTAAAAAAAAAATAAATATTTAGATCATATAACTATTATATATTAGATATAATGGTATTAAAGGCTTGAATTACCTTCACATCCTTCTGTATTGTGCGGTTGTAAATTCCAATATAAAGGTTTACATTTATTACAAATTCTGCCTTCTACACGATCCTTACATTGGCAAAGTTCTCCTGCTGGTAAACTACCACATCCTTGAAAAGTTTCAACAATGCCTGCTGGATCACAATTACATCCTTCACAAGTTGGAAAATTATAAAAGCCCTCTTTACACTGATTACATCTTGATCCATCAAAGTTTTCTCTGCACTGACATTTGCCTTCTGTATCACAGGATACACCAATTGCTCCATGACTATCACAATTGCAAGCTACAATATGAAATTCAATAAAATCCTTTATATAAATAAGTACATATCCATTTTTATAAAAGACATCACAAACAAAAATTTCTATAAATTCAATTCGTACCTATACATTCTGGATACATATAATATCCTGGACTACATTGATCACATGTCTTTCCTGCAAAGTTGGCAAGGCATGAACATTTTCCTATACTGTCACAACTAATTGAAGAAGAACCGATCAAACTGCAGTTACATGGTCTACAGTTAGGATATCCATAATATCCATTGATACACTGATCGCACCTACTACCACCATAGCCTTCTTTACACAAGCATACGCCATCACTCTTATCACAAATTCCTTGTTTTGTACCTCTTGCGTCACAGTTACAATCTAAATAATATAGATAGTATTTATATTAGTTTTTTTAAAGTACCATATCTTTTTTAACATTTGTTTCATTAATTTACATACATGTGCACGAAGGATAATTGAAATAACCGTCCTCGCAGATACTACAAGTTCTTCCACCATAATTATTTTTACAAGTACAATTTCCAGAAACAACATCACAGACATTGTTCAGGGAACCAAGTGAATTGCATTCACAAGCTGTAAATTTATATTATTTTAACAATAACATTTTTACTTAGCACATTTGCTATCAGCATCACATATGTAAGATACATTGATTTCGATTGACCGTCACATTTGTGATTGTAACCAATGTAAAAAATAACAAATGTACTAACATCTTTAATATATTCATGGATGTATATTTTGCCGAATAAAATAATTTAGAAATGTTTTATTAGACATACTTACGTAAGCATTCAGGAAAATTATAATAGCTTTCTGCACATAGGTTACAGTAGTGACCTGCATAATTTGTTTTACAAGGACAAGGACCATCCTTTGCTTCACAATGATATCCATTGGTTCCTTGTAAATGACATTCACACTCGCGGCAATTAGGATATCCAAAGTATCCATGATTACAGGTATCACAATGAGGTGGGGTAAATTCCTTGCGACATTCACATTTACCAGTAGCATCAGCACAATTTCCAGTCGAATAAAAGAAATCACAGTTGCAGGCTATAGCAAAATATAATTGTTATAATCAATTATAATATAATTCAAGTTCCTTTAAAGTATAGAATTAACTTACGTTGGCATACATCAGTAGCATTGAAAGGTTTATTTTCTGGTCTATAAAATTTCGGTTTACATTGATTACAGTTGATACCTTCCGTATTATCCCTACAGTTTTTACATACTCCACCACCTTCATAGTTTCCATGTATATCCAGAGATAAATGCTTTTCGTCAATTATCGAATTATAAGTACATTCATCAGAGTGACCGAAACAATTACAAGCTAAAATATTATAAATTATAGCCAATATACAAGTATATATTTAATTTAATCAATGATACATACGTTCGCACATAAATTTTTTAAAAGACGTAGATTGTTGCCATTTCTTCTGTTCAAAACCTTTACAACATGTTGTACATTGAGGTCCACATGTATTGTGCTGACATCTACAGACAAGTTTATTCGGCACAGTAGGATCTTGGATATCGCAGGTATCCGCATGACCGTTACACATACATCTACCACCGATACTGATGTCTTTGATGGAATAAAAATACTAAAATGTATAGAAAATAAAACATTCTACTGTGTGTGTATATATATATATATATATATATATATATATATATATATATATATATATATATATACCAGATATATATATATATATATATGTATATATATTACTCATAGTAATAAGATAATAATAATAATAATAATAATAATAATAATAATAATAATAATAATAATAATAATAATAATAATAATAATAATAATAATAATAATAATAATAATAATAATAATAATAATAATAATAATAATAATAATAATAATAATAATAAAGTTAAGATAAATTTTGATCAATGTTAATAAGTATTTTTAATCTGAAGGAATTACAAAAAAGGATTCTTACTCGTCTTGTCACAGTAGGATCCTGACGAACGACCGACATAAGATGTCCCAGTAAGTTCTTTGTTCTGAGAAAACGAAACCGCACGTTGGTTGCCCTCGTCCATTCTTGTAAAATTGTTGAATTGAAATAATGCTTTGCCGATGGACGATTATTTAAGATAGAAATTGGTATTTCACCACCTTCTAAGGGTACTATCTTTGAATATTCAGTCGTACAAATTACACTATCATCTCTCGTAATAGGTTTATGACTGTCGACACCAAAATATGTTAAACAATCACTATCGGAATCCGCAAAATATTGCCAAGGTAACCACGTTTTTCCATAATCTGTCGATTTTTCAAGAACCCATAACTCGGGTCTTGGTGAATTTCCCATACGCACGTAAACGTACGCTACATGAAATTCCTAATAACGGAACAATAATAATACATTTTATATAATATAATATAAATATAGTATATAATATATATATACACGCATACACATGTATACGTACATATGTAAATGCAAACATATATGCGTACATCTTTATTAATTAAAAAAAAAAAAAAAACAAGTTCCGATAAGTGCGTAAAAAGAATGTTAACTTCCATTTTACTACGAAACTTTTCCTTGTATCGTATAAAATCATGACAATAGCATTAATAAAGATAACGACAAGAAGAGTCATTGATAAGCTACCATTGACCCTATATTATGATCTTCTCTCGTTACATTTCTTGCGATAGAATATAACCAAAATATAAGGGGATAACGACGAATCCTTCCGACAAAGAAGTTTTTTCGTAATAAGAAAAAAGAAGCACACTATCTTTAAACGGCAAATATATAATACGTTAATTTGCGAATATATCCTACGTGTTAAATACATGTACCGTTTGACAATATTCGCATCATGATTAGAAACTCATTACTTTCTCTCTTACTGCGGAAATAACACAAAGATAATTATTTCCGGCCTGCAGGAAAACGCCTACAAGATGATAAAACTTTTTGTTATAGATAAAATACGGTTGCACAGTAAATTTGTATCGTTTTCCTTCTTGTTAAGCCCGTCATGCTTGAGGATAATTTCTCGTAAGATTCTTTTTTATGATTATTAATGTTAAATATATATATATATATATATATATATATATATATATATATATAAATATATATGTATAAACCAAAGAAGGAACGCAAATGTGAATATATAGGCTTACTTTTTCTTTTGTATTTTATATTCATTCTGATATTTTTATAACTTACTTGACCCAAATTAATTGTCAAATTCACTTCGTTGTACTTCATGCCTCTAGAAAGTGGTGGTGATTGCCACCAAGTTTCCATACCATCGACGGCATATTCGGGAGGGTGCTTTTTTTCAGGACTATCTGGATCGCAAACATCGCATACCTAAACGAAATATATTATATACCAGAATGTATTATATTTTACAATATATATATAATCAATTATTCAAATATTTGTTTTCTTATCAAAATTTAATTGTAAATATAAAAGAAGAGCTATGAGAAGATTAATAAGAATTTTTTTGAAATTTATGGTGGGCCATTGATATTCTATGAAATTATTTGGATTCGAAGGAATGAAACTTTAAAGTGTATCGAGAGGTCATCCTTATCTCTCTTTTATCGGCCCTCTTACTTAAGTAAGCGTTTTAAACGTTTTATTTCGTTCGCTTACAAAATGGTCTTGCGATAACTATTCCATGAATATCTTCCTCGTTGAAAGTATAAAAGAAAAAAAAAAAGAATGTTCCAGATAAACATCGCATAATATTTATAAGATTTCGTTACATAAAATATATCATCGGGAAAGATCATTATTGAGTTCTAAATAAAAAAAAAAAAATGTCGCAAAAACTTTATTCGTTATGATCATAAATTATTCTATAGTATAAATAAATATAGACTGGTTCGTTTATTATCATAGAAATGTATCTACTTCATAAATACAATTTATAATCGATCGTTCGTATATATGATATCTACATCTATTGATGTGTACAAAAAATTGTTTAATGAATGAAAAAACTTGTTTGATGAATGAAAAAAATTGTTTGATGAATGAAAAATGTACCCTTTCTTTTTTATGTTTTTCATTCACACACGTTCTTCATGCGAGATAAATACTGATCTTTTTCTCTTATCATTTTACCAAGAAGTAATACGAATGAAACACGAATATTATTTCGTTTCAGATAATAATTCTTTATACAAATATTGTTATTATATGTTATTATACAAATATGTTATTATTATATTGCCTTTATTTATACGATCGTTCTTTTTTTTTGGCGGATGATGACTACAAAAAATAAGGAAGTAGTTGAGCAAGCAATCTATAGTCTCTTCTAACCGATAAACTCTTGGACTCGAAGAATCAACGTAGATAAAATTCAGTTCAATAGCACGAAATAGATTTCTGTTAATAACTATATAAAAAAGGGAACTTGTATAAAGAAATTTATTTATATTTAGTAATGGATTCATTTAAACAAATTGATTTACAGATTTAAACAATTAAAGGACGACTCAAAACGAAATTTATAAATTTAAATATATGTAAATATAAATAATAAATATAAATAAATAAATAAATATATATATATACTTAATTGATTATAACTTATCTGATAAATATATGACAATATTTTTCTGATAAATATTTAAAAATCTTTCATCTTTTAAACCCTTTAGTTTTTTTCCGGTTGTTACATTATTCGCGCTTACCTGTCCTTGAATCAAATTGATGTCTTCATCTTGATCAGCATTCGCGCCAACGAGTTTACAATAAAGTTCAGGTCCAGGAGTATCGACACCGCACGTGGCGGAGGCGATGATGTCCTTGCCTTCGGCAAGATTGAAATACGGTGGCGTTAAACTTTCGGCCCTGGAATTTTTTACCAATAGACCGATTAGAAGATGTATTACAAGTAACCACCACCCTGACATCGTGACAGAAACGATGAACGATCCACCACTGCCGGTCCGTCCGTGGACGACCGACACAGAGATCTTCGCTTTTCTCAACGATTCTGTTAAAAAGTAGAGCTACTACGGGCCTTTTCTTTCCTCGCTCTACCCACACTCCACTCCCTTCCGTTCTTCTTTCCGCTCTCTCTCTCGAGCACGTACCGAAAATTGTGTGAAAGAAAGAGAAAGAGGAACCAACGCGAAGCGTCATGAACGATAATATAAGATGTTCGAGCGGCTTCTCGATGCAGACTGTCAAGCGCAAGGGGTCATCGAGAAGCAAACGTTTCGAAGGAGGGTGGGGGTGGCTCTCTCGGAAGATGGTCCACACATGCTGGAACCACATGGTATCCTTCGTACACGTGTGTATATACATATCCTCTTATGTTATAGCCATTAAACTATATGGAGCATGTACTATACCAATATCAACCATTATCCTTTGTTCGTTCGTTCTTCTTTGACTAAGTTCAACCTAGTTTAAGTTTTAATTACAAATTATGACGTACAAATGTTTTTTTTTCTTTTTTTTTTTACAATGAAATGTATAAATAATAACATACATACATTCACACACATACACACGCGCGAGCGCGCTATATATATATATATCAATCAATAGATCGATCGATTTCATATTCGATAAAATCTTTGTGATAACGTTGAACATCTGATTGCACAGCCATCACGAGTTATTATATTTTACAAATTTTATTTTATTTGTCACTTCAAATAAAATCTTCAATACTTTGTTCTTCTCTGTATTGCAAAAATCATTAGCCTTTTACTGTTAATAAATGTTAATTGCACAAAGTCACTAAACGGGAATGTCTATTCAATTTTACTATACTGTCCATTCGAGTTAATTAAAATGCGTACAATTCCAATTATTCATTTTTTAAATATATAAATTATTATTTTTATATTTCTCACCAAAGAAATTCTGTTTGAAATATTTATTATATAAAAGCAATTTTTACATTTTAACTTACTTGCTTACATTTTAAAGATGTCTATTTGAAACTACTCAGGTATACAGAATAATATTGTTCTTTTCAATCCTGTTTTACATTATAATATCTATAATACAAGGAAGAAAACATAATACTAGAACTTAAAAGAACAGATATGATAAAATTTCCTAATAGTAGAAAGTCAGCAGAATCCATCCATATAGTAAACACTCTTGCTAAAATTGCAAATATTCAGATTTTAGTTTAAATAATTATTTTCAAATTCATTATTAATCTAATTGTGCAAAAACTTACTGGAATTTGTTAAAGCTGATATAAACCATGTAAGAGGTGAAACGGAATCAGCATTTTTAGCTCTGACAATTGCCAGCAATTGCATTACTTTACTTGACACAGATATTGGCGTGCACATAGGCTAAAAAGTAATATTTTGATGAATGAAATAATATAGAGACAAATTTGCAGGCAAATATTGCATAACTATACTAACCATTACGAATGTAAGAAGAGTTTTTGGTATAATCTCTAATAGAAAACAGAAGCTTGTTGTAACATAAACAATTGTAATCAATAAGCTCCATATATTAGTTTGTCTCGAATATATCATTACCAGAAATATTAAAATATATTCTTGTATTAATATAATTGGATATTCTAAATACGATAATAGGGAATAACCATTAACATAATTATAACTTGCCGTGACTGTATAACTGCAATATTAAATATAAGTATACACTCATATACATACGTATATTATATGCGTTATTAAAATAAAATATTTTTCTTCTGATAAAATATTATATATATCCTTCAATACAGGATATAAAGTATGATCAAACATTACCTTGTAATTTCTAATAATAGTCCTAAGGTAGATATTTGTTTGGCAGACTTTAAAGAAATTAAATTAAAGATTTGTGGAACTTTTAATATGAAGCACATAGCTATGGTGAAAATGCTTAAGAGATCCGCAAATTGATTAAGATTTATTTCCATTTTATTATTTTTTAGACACTGTAACAAATCAAACCTTTTAATTTCAATTAAAAATTAATGTTATATATATATATATATATATAAAATTTTTAAAACAATTCTATTGTTATAATATTGTAATGATTAATAAATATATTATAAAATATTTATTAATATTTATTAAAAATTATAATAAAATTAATATTAAGATAAAACTAAATAATGATAAGAATTATCTACATTATGTAATTAATTATGATAAAGATTATTATCTATTAACTCACAGTATTAAAAACCTATATACTTTTGATATATTAATCATTTCACTTTTTCATTATACATTAAAAAAATAGATATCCATCCTACACTCAATTATACCTAACTTTTAATAGTGAAGCCCACAATATGTCATATTTAGAGCTATTTTTGGAATTTCTATATGGCATCCAAAAATATGTAATAATAACTAAAAAAAATCTATATAGTGGCGTAATAATGAAATTACATTATATATAGTCTTGTTATCAAATTTGAATATATAATGTCATAAATGGCTATGATAAAATTTTTGTCAGACATCTTGACTACATAGTACACGCACATAATATAATTTAAATCAATTTATTAACATCAGTAAACGCGGCAACTACTACAATAGTCATCAACAACTAATAATAGCTGGTACTATGTTATGTAGATTAAATATAAATATAATTTAATGTAAGAAACATTTTTACGTATTTTTTTTTTTCAAATTAATTATGAAAAATATTGAACGAAAATAGCAATTTATATCAAACTCAGTAGGTAAATGAGTCATTAATTGTAACTAAAAAAAAAGCTTCGGGAATTATTGCCTTGTGAAACCAAAATACTGATATGTAAAAATTTGTCTCATCTATGATTGAAATGACCAATCAATTTGATACTAAAGTCATCAAGAGATTTGATTGGATGTTGGAAATCTACTCGTAAATATAAACTTTTCAAATCATTTTCTGATTTTACTATATCTTTTACTATCAAAAGAGTTTTATTATGTCCTTTTATTACATACCATTTATATTATTCATATTTAATAAAATGGCTTCATATAGTTTAGAATAATAGTTAAATAGACTATATGAGATGTTGAAATACACACTATAGACATATTCTCCCTTCTAAGAAATTCATCTTTATTCACCGAATGTACTCGAATGGAATCGCTTACTTTGGATTATACTTGACACAGGGAATGTAGGAACAGAACTGACATGGAGTAAGATGAAATGTGTAGTCCTCGCGGTTGTCTTTTAAATATTGATTTGTCTCGCGAATGGAGATCGTGTGGCAATCATAAGTGTTATTTTAATATGCAGCTTGGACAAGGAGAATGTTATAAATATGAAAAGGCTATAAACAACGAAACATAAGTACGTAAATGTATATTTTCTGGCGAAACGTCAAAGGTGATCTACTACCTACGATGCAAACATTAACCCTGCCGGGATGTGAAACTTATTGTAGTACGGCATGCCTTTTGATCAAGACATTTAAAATATTTGAAATAATACTTCGTTATAACGTGAAATATAAACGTTAGAGTATTTTGATCTTTCAAATGTTACTTCTTTATCTCTTTAATCTTTAAAAGAATTCATATTTCTCACTTATGTTCTATAGTACAAAGCAGATAATTTGGAATTTGTATGTCATGTTTAAATATTGTTATTAACACGATATTGCGTAATATAATGATCATACTATCAGTATTATGTTCTTTCGTATATATACATTACAGTAATCCTATATAGATTTTTATATTTTTTCATATTTTGTAATATCAATCAATTATGTTCGATTGCATTATAATAGATCTTAACAAAAATAATAGATATGAAATAAAATAATTAAGCCATAAATATTCTTTTAATAATTTATAATGTTTTTATAAATTATCTTATTATCTTATTTTAGATATAAATACTCTACTTTGCAAGCTTTATGGCTTATAGATCTTGTATCAAAATGGACCATATAATGAGTACAATTGGATATGCAGATACGAAGATGATAAGGTATTCGTATATTGTTTACAGTTGCTATTTTCAGGTAAGAAAATAGATCATGGTAATCTGTCTTTGATTATAATCTTGTTTAATCTTGTTTTAGAAAAAATGATTAATTGTGTTGTAGGGAGTTACTTGGGACTTCCAGAAATTTTGGTTATTATAAAATTTATAACAGACATTTAAATACATTTTGAAATGGATTCCCCACCGTCATGTTCACTCAGTGCTACCGGACCTTTGAGCGATCTTGGTAGCAGTGGACTAGGGGGTTCCATTTCTAGTGATTCTGTACGTGCTCATCTTGCTATCGAGGTATAATTTTTTATGATTTTAATAAAATTTTATAGAAATTGAATTTCTATAATTACAGATATTTTTACCTGTAACTATTTTTAGATGCAAGAAAGCGATATAGAAAGCAAATCTTTATCACAAGATTCCTTTGATTATTCAGATGGTATGTGTGGAGAAAATTTTAATACATTAAAGAAGGGGCCAGGTTGGAATGATGCTGATGGTAAATTAGAGGTTGAGGTTGTCGATGTTGCTATTAAACCACCACCAGAATTTCAAGATAGTCCTTCACCAGCTGATTCTGAATCCTTTTCTGCACCCATTCTTAGTTACGAACAATTGTTGCAACATAAGGTTCCACAATGTATAGATGAATTTGCAAATAATTTTGTACAGTCCATTATTGAAGAAGCATTGGTTATATCTTGTAGAATATCATGGCCAGAAGGAAGGATAGTAACTGCTTCACATCCTGTTCCTGTGGTAACACATAACATACATAATCCTAAACGCATATGGGCAACAGATTTCCTGACACCTTCTTCATGTCAAGGAACTACAACCATTACGATCACTCCATATAATACTTTAAATCGTCCAAATTCACGATGTTCTTTAGCTTCTTCACGTTTGTCCAGTTCGCATAATTCTATAAATACTACTGGATTAAGTCATAAAGCTGATGACAGCAGTTTTATAACTTCTGCTATGTCTCATGATGTTTTAACAACAAGTGAAATCAGTGATATGTATAATGTGCCCTTTGATTCTGATATTTACACTGTACCGATAGATGTAATCAGGCCATTGCATGATCTTAAGACACCACAAAGGCCTAAGCGTCATAGACATCATCGTAAGAGAAGAAGAAATGTATCTGCTAGTTCACAAAGTGAATTAGAAACGCACATTCAACAAGCCAGACATTATTGTGGAAAATCTCGTGCTATAACACATGTTATTAAGTCACAAAGACTGTTGGCTGAAATGTGTTGCAATGAAGCTGGGAATGGAAAACGTCATAGTGTTCCAGGTACTTCTGGTCGTCATGGATCTAGAATATCAAATGGACATACACATAATATTGGAGAACCAATTCATATGACATTACATGAAGTTCGGCAATATTTACAAACATTGTATTCAAGCTCCAGTGATTCTAGTGAAAATAAAATTAAGCGTGATAAAGCTCCCATAGGTCATACGCCTATACATCTTGCAATGCCAAAAGGTGTTACTGTAAATAATAATAATAGATATAGTAATACACATACTGATTCTTCAACTGACACACCAATTTCTAATAAGAGTAGTAATGGACTGATTCATAATAATAATAATAATAATAATAACAATATTAATAATAACAGTAATATTAAGAAGCACAAAAAGAATTCATTTGTCAGTATTAAACATAAGAAGGTAAGAGAAGAACCACATAAAGAGAAGGGTGATTCTGAAAGAGATAAAATAAAAAAGAGTCAACGAAACTTTTCATTAAATTTAAAACAAACACTTTGCAATATCTTTAGATTCAGACGCTTGGGTTCACCTGATCATTTTGTAGAAAAAAGAAATAGTATTGTGCAGGGTGAAATAGTCGAAGAAGAGGAAGGAGTTGATTCTGATCAACATGCAAACAATAACAATACTACGTCAGAAGTAGATACATCTGCACAAAAAATGCCTTTTTTTAAACGTGCATTACCACCTCTGCCAAAAACTAATGGTCAAGTAGGAATAGAACAAGCAGAAGAAGCGCTTACAGCTATGGTATCTAAATCAGAATCTCCGAATTCCATACAACATATGCCAACTTCTGCTCCTCGATCTGAAGAAGAAACAGTGGAAGATACAAGTATGGATTTTGCCGCTAGTATTGAAAAAGTTAAAGACGTAAGTTAAACATTCATTTAACATGCATATATATAAAGTAAATTTAACTTTAAATAAGGAAAGGTGTAATTTATATTATATTTTTCTATAATATTCCTTGTTTAATAGTATGGCTGGTATTGGGGACCTATATCAGGTGAAGCTGCAGAAAAAATATTGTCTAATGAACCAGATGGATCTTTCATTGTTAGAGACAGCAGTGATGATCACTACATCTTTTCTTTATCATTTAGACTTAACAGTTGTGTGCGACATGTTAGGATAGAACATGATCAAGGTAATAAAAAGTTATTTTTCATACAAACTAGCTTCAATAGCTTACTCACATAGTTTTATTGTTTTAGGTAATTTTAGTTTTGGAAGTTGCACGAAGTTCAAATCCCATACAATCGTCGATTTCATTGAAAATGCAGTAGAGCACTCAAGAAGTGGGCGTTATCTTTTCTTTCTTCATCGACGACCAGTGTTGGGTCCAATGCGAGTGCAACTTTTACATCCAGTATCCAGATTCAAACAAGTTCAAAGTTTACAGCATACATGTAGATTTGTCATTTTAAAAATGGTACGCAGGGATCTCATCCCCACGTTACCTTTACCTCGTCGCCTCATCGATTATCTTAGCACGCCTCATTACTACAGTGAACAATTGGCTGAACAAGATGAACGAGCAGAATCTCCTGTTAGTTCTTCAACTGGTGAATTGGAAAAGATCTGTTTCACACCGCAAGGCCTATCGTGAGGTACAAATATGTAATCTTACTTTTCATCTTGGTGTGTATATGCCAAATGTTTAGTGCTAACAAAGAAACTTAAGACAATGTTATCTTGTGCAAGAAACATAAGTATTATAAATTAGGAGTTGCCGGTAAGGGTAATTGAAGTATGCTTCATCGTTTACATCTGTGATTATTGTTTTTACAATTTTGGTGTATGACTTTATAAGTGGATATTGTGATTAAGGAATGTTCATGTATACTGCATATTGACCTTCAATTTTCTAATATCGAAACAATTTTTATTTGTATTGAAAGGTAGTAAATGTTCTCTGTATGAATTTATAGAAAATAATTTATACAATTATTTATGATTAAAAATAATAGAGGAAAATTACAGAGTACTATAGAAAGACTACATATAGCCTATAAGACGCGTAAGATGCGATATGATCAGCATCAATCTTTTAAAAAGTAATTTTGATCTCAAATTGGCAACAACATTAGTACATTAAATGTACGTAATTGGGCTGTCAGATGATTGTTAAATTTATTATAATTTATCTATGATAGTGCTCATTTTTCATTTTGATTAGCAAACTTATAAAATTAGTATGGCCAATTTCGTATAATGATTTATGTTTAAGTTCCTTTTTTTTTTGTCATCTATGATAGTTGTCTAAGATAACATTACATACGATATAATAAGTGCACAATATTTATTTATAATAACAGATCGATGATTTGATGATAACTCCTTTTGTGCCATATTTTAATCCTACCTTCCAGTCTAAAGGGTTTTAACTTAAGAGTAATAGAATTTCATTGGCTAAGCAAAATTTTCAAGTATATAAATATATGCAAAGAGCACATTTTATGGACAAACTTGAAACATATTTCTATTTTTGGATTATTTCATTTTTTGAAATAATCATCTATGAACAGTTGATTACAGAATTCCGATTACGATACATGTACAAGCTATTATATAACATTTTAGATCAATACTATGTTATAACGTTTCTCGAGATATATTATGTCATGAAGTCAACTGGGGAAAAAAAAGAAAAAAGAAAAAAAAAAAGAAAAAATGTGCTTCGGACTTTTCAAAAGATATTCTCAAGATTTACAAACGAAATAATTTAATGAGAAAAATTCAATGAAAAAATAAATAATAGATTTAAAGATATTGTAGTCATCAAAGATAAAACAAAATTTAACAAGTGAACAGTTTTATCAAAGCTTGGACATAATGGTAAATTAATTCTAAAAAAATTAATGATTGGTGCTATATAAAATTAAACAGTTTTTATTTCTTATATTAAATAATTTAATTAAAATATCCAGAGTTATCAAATGCTTTTTATGATCAATGGAAGTTGACAAAAAAACAATGTGATACATTTGATTAATTTTTACTAAGTTATATCACTAAAATTATAAATTTCATGCACAACTATTCCTTACGATTCAAATTGGTAATACTTATTTAAAAATATTTCTTTTCCTTTCTTTTAATTTATTTTGTTAAATTAAATTTTGAAAATCTATATTAAATTGATCATTTATGATTTGCAAAAGTAAGGAATATAATTAATTAAATAAGTAAACCTTCTATAACTTATAATATTTTTCAATATCTTATATTTATTTCAGAAAAGGCAAACTCTGTAAATCAAACTTTCCTCTTGTTATGTAATAACATAAGTTGTGATTGTTATAAACCCCTTAAAAAGGAAAAAGTTTTTATTCCTTGATGTTACATAGAATTTACACAGAAATATGAGTAGTATAATAGATTTTTCAAAAAAAAGTTTTTATACAAGATGTACACTTGATGTTGAAAAATATGCTAAATCATGCGTTGTTGTTTTGTTGCATCTGTTTAGTATGATAATGTAATATCATATTATGCATTTATTTAATTTATTCACTTCTATAAGATCTATATAATTAAATTTATCATAATGAAATCGCAAATTATATGTCCAGATTTGTAATCAAAGAGCAGCAAGGCTATACACATATATTGCTCAGAATTTTGTTTGCATCTCATGAACTTTAGAGTAGCACATCGATTTTATACCCAGTATTCGTGTGGTAGATTTTCCAATATGATCCATATTATAAGATTATCTGAAAGGTCTAATTCTAACAAATATGAGAAGCATGTACGTATAGTTAATGGTTACAGGCACCTGAGTACCTCAACCACGAAGGGAGGTATATAGAATGAAATTAGTAACATTTTATAGTGACTGTAATTGACATTAATATATGTTGCACATATTTGTTCTTGTACGAAACTTAGTGTTACTAAACAGTGTAATTATTTTATTTAATAGTACTTGTTTATTATTCATAACATCATAATATGTAGCATTCTATGCCAAGCAGTAAGTTTTTTGTGTTTTATTTTTTTTTTATGTTGTACATACATATAAATATTTATAATTGCAATATATCAAAGTAGAAAAAACAGATATTAATTTACAATTGTATTGTATAGATTATTTATAAAATTTATAAAGCACAAAATGTAGTAATTGATATAAATAAATTTCCTTTAAATGCAGAAGAATCGTATATTATAAATCTTAGTTACAAATTCTTATTTATCAAATCATGTAACTGTTTCTTACTGCATATTTGTTATTTACTCATTTTATTGAGTATATATGTTTTAAATTAATAAAGAAATACTTTTGCAAAAGGATATTCATTGTATCATTATAATTGCTTGGCACAGAATAAAATTTTATTCTTGAACAAACCAAAGTTAGTAACTGTACTCAAAGTACAACATTTTATTAATTTAATATAATACAAATACAAAGGATAATACAAGTTAATTACAAAAAGTTTTATATTTTTATGTTTTTAAATTCACAATATATTTTTTAGCATATTTCTTGATGATCATATATGACTTCATATGGTGCATTAATTAGATTATTATATATATTTGAAATAATTAAGAATTTTTACACAAAAGTGAGATATGAAACTTATTTATTATTTATTACACAAGAAATTAAAATTTGTACTTATATATATTTTATTATTTGTCTCTCTATAATTATAAGAATAAATCGTTCTTTAATACACAACGTATAATAAAAATGCATACGTAACATTACATATGAAGTGGAAAGCAATAATGTGTTCAGACATAATATATATCTAAAAGAATTTATTTAATACATGCAAGGTGAGTCACTAATTACTATTGTTTGGAATATTTTTGTTATTTCGTGTATATTATTTTTAAATACAATATAAAGAGAATATAACTTTATTTATTATTAAAAGGATAAAATGCATATAAATAAAAATATGCAAAAGTTTTGCTAAGTGCTATATAAAATATTTTGAAATAATTTTGGTCACTTCTTATATCTGTTATATATGAATATTATGATTAAGATGCAATGCATTTTTTTACACATTTACAAAGTTTTTTAAATTAAATATTAACAAAAATAAATTAGTTTGAAATTTATAATACAGATTGATGAAAACAAACTTATATAAGACCGAAAATAATATAAACATTCCAAATAGTAATAGTGACTTGTTTAGCAATTGATTTAATTGATAAAAATAAAAATGGTTTAAATGCATGTTGTACTTTGACTAGAGAACTGATAACATTGATAATCGTCTGTTAAGTGTAATCAACAAATGCTAGTCATAAATATTGCATTTTAAGTTGGATTTCAGTATTGTTTCTTAATAAATATCTATATGCAAACTTATATTTATTTTCAATTATTTTGTAAACACAATCCAAAAGATATCATAGCTTGTGCGAAAGAAATGAAATAAACTTTTAAAAATATTAGTGTTGTCATTATCTTAATAAGAATTATTTTTAACAAATAATAATAATAATAATATCTTAAAGTTATATATGTAAATGTAAATGTGGGCTTCTCTAGTCTAATATATTTTGTCACCAAGTTCGATTGTTGTCAGGGTGAAATACATAATAATCGGCTTTTTACGAACGGAGTGTTAAATTTTTTAGGGAAAAGTAATACATTAAATATAAATTATAATATATATATGAGATAATAACAAAATTGGCAATCAAGTAACTTAAGTTGCACAAATAAGTTACTATAAAATTGCTAAAACTATAGAGTAGAATATTTTTATTAATATAGCATGAAGAAGTATTTTTTATTTTTCATATTATTGTATTGTTTCACTTGTTCCTATGATTTATATTGTTTCTGCTAAATACATAATATGAATATTCTGAATTTGTATCTGACTCAATAAGTTTCTAAATCAAATTGTGACAAAAAATTTGATGTTATAATTGCAAGAAGAATATTATCGTCAACAGTTGAGTCATAAAAACTATTAAATTATATAAAATATATTATATGAAATAATAATTAAAACAATCCTGCTTCAATAAAATAAGACCTATGAGAAATTTCAATATATATGACATCAATTTTATGTCAATATTGAGAACAATAATTTTTAAACTTTAAAACTATTATCTGTGTAATTTATCTTTCTTTGATATTATTTAAAAATATGATTTTATTTCAACAAAAATGTGTATTTCAGCACAAGTTATAAGTTGTCTGTTATTAATACAATATTAATATAAAACAGAAACACATAAAACATAAAAAATGGTATGTATTTCATTATTCACATTTGTATTGTAATGTTATCATGATGAAAATAAAATACAATTTTCAAAATTATAACTGTTTATATTTTATAATAGATAGATAAGAATAGTTACATCAAACACAAAATGTACACCTTCCTATATATACGTTTATACAATTTACAACAAACAAAATAATATAATGAACTATTAAGACAATCATTTTTTACTTTATTATTTTGCATTATAATATACTACATAAAATATAAAAGCAATTGTATTTAATTGGAAAGTTTAATTCACGCATAAAATAATATTCATTGCCTAATAAGTAATAGACAAAATAATCATTTAGTGTATAATTCCAATAATTATATTTGTATTAATAAAAACATTTCTTGGCTAGTTGAATTTTTTTAAAGTGATTTATATATCATTATATACATAAATAATAGACAAAAGTAGACAATGGTCTGCTTCATATTTATTTAAAATAAATATTATTATATGGATTCAAACAGAAAATAGTAGAGAAAGATAAGCCACTTTTCTTCAGTATTACTTCTAAATAAAATTAAATTAACAAGATAAATAATTTATTAAGATGGAATTCCAAGAGTTTTTCTAACGAGTTTCTGTGCAATTCTCTCGAATTCAGATCTATCTTCTCTCCACATTTTTGCAGCATCAACGTTTGCTCCACTTTCATCGTTGGGTTCAGCTAGCATACTCACTACGCTTAACAATATTTTTTCTACACTTTGTACTGGACTCCATCTTTCTGCGCTACTCTCATATCCCATAGGATCATCGCCAGGAGCATGTAAAATACTTATACATACTCTTCCATCTGCATAAACTATATGAAGATAAAATATTCATAATAATTATACATATACATTACCTATAAAGCAAATTTATTATTTTATACGACAAGATACTAACTATTTGGATGAAATATTTCACAAGTAAACTGCATTTTTGGTGGACTAAGTGGATAATCGGATGGAAATATCAATTTCGCTGGAAATACTCCACCTTCAAAACATGTCCCTTCTGGTCCTCTACGAATATATTTAATATTCTTAAAAAATTGTATATATATATATATGTATATATCTCATAAAAGATTTTTTTATATATTCACTTTTATGTTTCTATAAAAACATTTTTATAAGAAAAAAGAATCTTATTTTATACTTATTTTATATATCTTTTGAGAATATATTTCATATATAATCATTTGTTGAATATGTATCTACGGCAAATGAATGATTCAGCACTAAATTGTTAGATAATATTATATTATAAATACGTACGTAATTAATGCTTCCCATTCAAAAAAATTTTCTTCGCTTAATGGTCCAGCAATTATACCTTCTGGTGGATTTAAGGTTAATTCTATAAGGATATTGTAACGATATCATTGATTTTTATGCACGAGTATAATGCTATAAACATTTTACAAACATATGGAATAGACCAATGTAATACGATTAAAATAACGAAACAATTATTATCTTACGCTTATATTCGGCCATTAATCGTCTTAACGCAGATCCAGCCATTGTTTTGATTATACAAATGACACTCGTATCATCGAACTGACTTACCGGAGTATTATATACGATTGACACGAACTAAAAGCATGTAGTTGATACTTTATATTTGATAGTAGAATTAACTCAGAGACAAATTGATTATATTACTGCTATTAATTACATTAACAAAAACTTTTTTTACAAAATCCTTAACAATCTCAATTATTGATGAAAGAAATTATCAATATTTAGTAATATTAATGAAAAGATTGAATAAAAAAAAATTGAAAATTGGAGATCTTTTCTAAAGACCGTTCATCACCTTTCGCTCGAAGCGTGTGCGACTTCAGCGACAGGTATGGATAAAATATGAACTACAAGCGCAAATGGAGAACATTGTATCGACCATGCATTTATCGTGTCGGTGTACAGGCTTCGTCTTGTAGGTATATTGGCATCGCGTTGTTTAAAAGATATCCACGAAAATAAAATCGATGATTTGATTTATCCTGTGGAGCTATGACGTTATATTTATTTTTCGGATTTTCCAACTTTATTTTCACAATAATGATACTTTTTTTGTCTTCTAACGTTGCTCTAATTAATAGTTTTCCGTTAATTAATCGTGTTCGATTGTATTTCGTCGTATATACGATTTTCATATACGTATACGTATAGATATCTTTTTTAGGAACAAATATAAATATTGATAAATCCTGTACGCGTATAAACATTCGTATGCAATTAATTTTCTACTTTACTAATATCGATCTAATATTTGTCAGCTTTCCAAGTTAATTTACAAAATAAGAAAATTTCTTACGCTTATGAAAACACTTAGTATGCTAAAAAATCATTGAAACACAATTGTCTTATACACACACGTAAATTTATTTGTTTTTAAATAAATATTCTTAATAGAAAGAAAAAGAGAGAGGGAGAGAGAGGAAGAGAAAGGAAGAAAGGGAAAAAGAGAGAGAGAAAGAAAGATAGTATTAAGATATAGATAACACTTTAAAAGTTTCTCCATTAATGTTTATTAATTTCCATTCTGACAAGTACAAAAACAAGAAACAATTGCCATTCATGTGTTTGTATACATATTATTACGTGAACTTAGAACGAAAATACATACCGGCAAAAACAGATGTAAACAATCAAGATCGCTCAGGAACCTTCACATAGGTCTTTCTTGTTCGTTCTTACTAACATGTTACGCAATTATCGCCCGTACAAGCAGCTTTCCAGACGTATTTCAGACATTCCGATCTGTCTAGTTTTTCATTTATAATATAATTTATTTACAATATAATATTTTAATTATATTTATTAGTATTTCTGTATTTATCGCAAAACAAATACATACCGATATCGTATTTAGCACATATAACATACATCGGTACAACCCGAGAATTATAAATAACAATAAATACGAGAAAATGAGAATAAATGGGAATGTTTGAGAACATAAGTGTGATAGAAAAGCTTTTTGTGCTTTTCTCTAAATATTCACTCTAGTGTTCTATTACATCTAACCATTTATTTATTTGAAGTTCTTAGAAATGTAAAAGGGAAGAACGTTAATGTTTAGTTAGAATTAGATTTAAAAAATTATGGAAAAGTAATACAATATGCAGCCATTCGCTCGGTAATATTTGCATTATAAGATTTACAATTAGACTTTGCAAATATTAACGACCCAGGTCTCACTACGTGGAAGTTGCTGCATGTGGAGACCCACGGGCTGACGGTGACTCTACTCTAAAATCCGCGTACCACGATACCGATCCGCGATACCTTTCCGCTTCAATGCACTGGCTTCTTAACTAACAGGGTATGCGTAGCTTAGCTACTACACACCTCTTACAGATAGCTCCACCATTTGCACCGTCTGCTTCAGACATAACGGATTATTAAGCACATTCGAATTCGTGCTTTCCGAATTTCGAACAAACAAAGCGCACTCAGAAATACTAATCGCGTCGCGACACTCACGTGTGTGTTATAATTACGTAGATTCTACTGTTAAGCCGAAATTCGCGAAGTACCCCCATCGAAATTTTGAAGAAATCAAACGAAGTCCACGGTAGGACCTTTAATCGCGCCCGAACACCCACGCGAGTGTTAGGGAAATGGTGACTCTACTCTAAATTCGCGTTTTCGATTCGAACAATCAAACGAAGTTTAATCGCGCCCGAGAACACCCACGCCTGTGCCCGCCGACACGCGCGCCAGTGTTCTT
The DNA here is from genome assembly GCF_050613455.1 of Vespa mandarinia. Taxonomy (NCBI): domain Eukaryota; kingdom Metazoa; phylum Arthropoda; class Insecta; order Hymenoptera; family Vespidae; genus Vespa; species Vespa mandarinia. Next base: position 16,404,962 of record NC_140811.1, read on the forward strand.
CCTATCCTTCCCGTATTCGCGCGTAGAAATCGATGATGAATCCTGCCATGCGACGAATCATCCCGCTGCTGATGAACTTATCCCTCGATGACCTATCCTGTAAAAGAAAAAGATAAAGAGGAAATAAAAGAACAAAAAAATATATAAAACAGAAAATAATATATATACACATATATAAAATACAAATAGAAAATAAAAATATATAAATACATAAGAGACCTAGAAAAAGAAACGAAAAGAAAAGCAGCATGCACTAACCCATGGGTCCTACCTAAAGCTAATAAAACATAAGTAATAAAAATATATTAAAAACATAATTAAAAACATAAACACATAATTAAACACATAAATAAATACATAATTAGAAAGATTCAACATAAATAAATATTAAGAATACATAATTAAAAGGAAATAACATAATAATAACATAATTGAAAACATAAAAGAAATCAAAAAGAAAAATATGAGATAGAAACAAGAGCCGGAGAAAAAATAGAGAGCCCCAAAAAGAGAAAAATAGGGAGTCCCAAAAAGATAAGACAAGAGAAACAGTTCTATATGATGCTGAGACAGCAACCCGCACAGAAGCCCTCGCCCACAGGCCCCACCCGTGGGTCCCACCCGAGATATATAAAGGATAATTAATGAGAGTAAATAAGAATTAATAGAAATGACAGTGGACGTAAAAGAGAGATAGAAAAATTTCCTTTTCGTTTCTCTGAGAAATTATTGTACAATAGAATTCTGCCATATTCCTTCGTTTGAAGTATTATAGGCGACATAAAGTCAAAAAATATTAATGTTCAGTTGGAATTAAATTAAAAAGATATTGGAAAAGTAAAAAAATATGCAGCCATTCGCTCAGTAATACTTGCATTATAAGATTTACAATTAGATTATGCAAGTATTAACGACGCAGGTCTCACTACGTGGAAGTTGCTGCATGTGGAGACCCACGGGCTGACGGTGACTCTACTCTAAAATCCGCGTTCCACGATACCGATCCGCGATACCTTTCCGCTTCAATGTACTGGCTTCTTAACTAACAGGGTATGCGTAGCTTAGCTACAACACACCTCTTACAGATAGCTCCACCTTTGCACCGTCTGCTTCAGACATAACGGATTATTAAGCACATTCGAATTCGTGCTTTCCGAATTTCGAACAAACAAAGCGCACTCAGAAATACTAATCGCGTCGCGACACTCACGTGTGTGTTATAATTACGTAGATTCTACTGTTAAGCCGAAATTCGCGAAGTACCCCCATCGAAATTTTGAAGAAATCAAACGAAGTCCACGGTAGGACCTTTAATCGCGCCCGAACACCCACGCGAGTGTTAGGGAAATGGTGACTCTACTCTAAATTCGCGTTTTCGATTCGAACAATCAAACGAAGTTTAATCGCGCCCGGGAACACCCACGCCTGTGCCCGCCGACACGCGCGCCAGTGTTCTTCCTATCCTTCCCGTATTCGCGCGTAGAAATCGATGATGAATCCTGCCATGCAACGAATCATCCCGCCGCTGATGAACCTATCCCTCGATGATCTATCCTGGAAAAGAAGAAGTTAAGCAGAAAATAAGAGAAAGAATAAAAAATACATAAAAGAAAATATAATATATATATATATATATATAATATAAACAGAAAATAAACATAATTAAAAACATAATTAAAAACATAAACACCTAATTAAACACATAAATAAATATATAATCAGAAAGAAACAACATAAATAAATATTAAGAATACATAATTAAAAGGAAATAACATAATAATATAAAGGAAATAACATAATTAAAAGGAAATAACATAATAATAACATAATTGAAAACATAAAAGAAATCAAAAATATGATATAGAAACGAGAGCCGGAGAAAGAAAAGAGAGCCCCAGAAAGAGAAGAATAGAGAGCACCAAAAGACAAGAGAAACAGTTCTATATGATGCTGAGACAGCAACCCGCACAGAAGCCCTCGCCCACAGGCCCCACCCGTGGGTCCCTCCCGAGATATATATAGAGTATAATTAATGACAGTAAATAAGAAAAAGAATAAAAATGACAACCGGACACAAAAGTGTGATAGAAAAATTTCCTTTTCGTTTCTCTGAGAAATTATTGTACAATAGATTTCTGCTATATTTCTTCTTTTGAAGTATTATTAGCTATATAAAATGAAAATATGTTAATGTTTAGTTGGAATTAGTTTGAAAAGATATTGGAAAAGTAATACAATATGCAGCCATTCGCTCGTTAATACTTGCATTAAAAAATTTACAATTAAACATTGCTAGTATTAACGATCCAGGTCTCACCACGTGGAGGTTGCTGCATGTGGAGACCCACGGGCTAACGGTGACTCTACTTTACTCTAAAATCCGCGTTCCGCGATACCGACCCTTATACCTTCCGCTTCGGATATTTTGGGCATGGTTCAAAGCTAACAGGAAGTATCTAGCCTTAGCTACAGGGACTCCGCTTACAGAAAGCTTTACCGTTCAACACCCTCCGCCTCAGGTATAACGGATTATTAAGCACATCTGAATTCGTGCTTCCGAATTTCGAACAATCAAAACGAATTAATCGCGTTCGCGACACTCACGTGTGTTATAATTACGTAGATTCTACTGTTCTATCCTAATTCGCGAAGTAATCTAATCGAAATATCGAGGAAATAAAACGAAGTCCTCGTTAGAACCTTTAATCGCGCACACGAACACTTACGTGAGTGTTAGAATAACGGTGACTCTAAGTTGAAATCCGAAGCGAACTCCGAATTTCAACACTAAAACGAAGTCCATGATAGGACTTTTAATCGCGCCCGGACACCCACGCAAGTGTTCGAAAAACGGTGACTCTACTCTAAAAAAACTAATCGAATATTCGAGCAAACAAAACGAAGTCCCCGGTAGGACTTTTAATCGCGCACGCGAACACTCACGTGAGTGTTAGAATAACGGTGACTCTAAGTTGAAATCCAAAGTGACATATGCTAACCGGTATTTAGACTGTCCATGATACTTGTCGGGATTTCCGCCCCGCTACCAAATATGAGGATTGTCATAACATCAGCCAGCTATGTACAGCACTACAAGGTAAACCGTTCGCGCACCCCGAATTTCAACACTAAAACGAAGTCCATGGTAGGACTTTTAATCGCGCCCGGACACCCACGCAAGTGTTCGGAAAACGGTGACTCTACTCTGAAAAAACGCGTTCGCGAGGTAATCTAATCGAATATTCGAGCAAATATAAACGAAGCCCCCGGTAGGACTTTTAAATCGCGCCCGCGTTCATTCACGTGAGTGTTAGAAAAACGGTGACTCTACTCTAAATTCGCGTTTTCGATTCGAACTATCAAACGAAGTTTAATCGCGCCCGAGAACACCCACGCTTGTGCACGCCGACACGCACGCCAGTGTTCTTCCTATCCTTCCCGTAACCGCGTAAATATCGATGATAAATCGTGCCCGGCGATGACGCATTCGACCAGAGATGAACCTATGCCTTGATGATCTATCCTGAAAAAGAAAAAAAGAAGATGAATAAAAGAAAGATAAGAAAATAGAAGTAGCTCTGCACGCTGCTGAAACAACAGTCCGCTTCATCTCATGGGTCCTACCTAAAACCTGTAAATCATAATTAATAAGAATATATTAATAACAAACCTAAAAACATAAAAACATAATTAAAAAGAAATAACATAATAAATATCTGAAAAGACATAATAAAAAGAAATAACATATTAATAACATAATTAAAAACATAATTAAAGAAAAAAAATATGAGTAATAAAAGAGAGCTGCTGAAAGATAAGAAAATAGAAGTAGCTCTGCATGCTGCTAAAACTACAGTCCGCTTCATCTCATGGTTCCTACCTAAAACCTGTAAATCATAATTAATAAGAATATATTAATAACAAACCTAAAAACATAAAAACATAATTAAAAAGAAATAACATAATAAATATCTGAAAAGACATAATAAAAAGAAATAACATATTAATAACATAATTAGAAACATAATTAAAGAAAAAAAATATGAGTAATAAAACAGAGCTGCTGAAAGATAAGAAAATAGAAGTAACTCTGCATGCTGCTGAAATAACAATCCGCTTCATCTAATGGTTCCTACCTAAAACCTGTAAATCATAATTAATAAGAATATATTAAAAACATAATTAAAACCATAAATCATAATTAAAAAGAAGTAACATAATAATAATCTGAAAAGACATAATGAAAAGAAATAACATATTAATAACATAATTAGAAACATAATTAAAGAAAAAAAATATGAGTAATAAAACAGAGCTGCTGAAAGATAAGAAAATAGAAGTAGCTCTGCATGCTGCTGAAACAACAATCTGCTTCATCTAATGGTTCCTACCTAAAACCTGTAAATCATAATTAATAAGAATATATTAAAAACATAATTAAAACCATAAAAACATAATTAAAAAGAAGTAACATAATAATAATCTGAAAAGACATAATGAAAAGATATAACATATTAATAACATAATTAGAAACATAATTAAATAAGAAAAATATTAGATAGAAAAGAAAGCTGCAGAAAGATAAGAAAATAGAAGTAGCTCTACACGATGCTAAGACAGCAACCCGCACAGAGGCCCACACCCATGTCCCCATCCCATGGGTCCCACCCGAGACTAATAAATCATAATTAATAATAGTAAATAAGAATGCAAAATATGAAATAGAAAAAAGAGCCCCAAAAGAAGAAGAAAAAAGAAGCAGCTCTATAAGATGCTGAGAAAGCAACCCGCACAGAGGCCCACACCCATGTCCCCATCCCATGGGTCCCACCCGAGACTTATAAATCATAATTAATAGAAGGAAATAACAATGAAAAATATGAAATAGAAAAGAGAGCCCCAAAAAGAGAAGAAAAGAGAAGCAGCTCTACAAGATACTGAGAAAGCAACCCGCATAGAGACACACACCCATGGGCCTCTCCCATGGATTCCACCCGAGATATATATAGAGGATAATTAATGACAGTAAATAAGAAAAAATAGAAATGACAGTAATTATACGAACGATAAAATGTTGTATTTAATTTGATTAAACTTAAGAAAAATAAAAGATTAATTAAAAAGAAATGAAATATTCTGAACACAGATATAAATAAATATTATTCTCTCTGAAAGAAATATTAAATTTATTAATCGATAATATATGATAATATATGTACATGTTGTCTATAACTTTGCTAAGAATATCCTATTGTTTAAATATTAATTAATTATTCCTTCACGTGTTTGGGATCCCACGACTCGGACCTAGCTGAAAAGAAATAAGGAAAGAAAATAGAATTAGTATATATGTATATTAATTGTACGAACGATAAAATGCTAAATTTAATTTGATTAAACTTAAGAAAAATAAACGATTAATATAAATAAATATTATTCTCTCTGAAAGAAATATTATTATATCTATTAATCGATAGTAAATGACAATACATGTATATGATTTTTATAACGTTGTTAAGAATATCTTATTGTTTAAATATTAATTAATTATACTTTACGTATATTGTACATTGTTTAAATGTTAAGATAATCCTATTTATTAATTATTCCTTCCCGTGTTCGCGATCTCACGACTTAGACCTAGCTGAAAAGAAATAAGGAAAAAGAAAAAATATGTATATATGTATATTAATTATACGAACGATAAAATTCGGAATTTAATTTAATTAAACTTAAAAGCTAAGAAAAAAAAATATTAATTAAAAAAGAATGAAAAATTCTGAATACTAATCTAAAGAAATATTATATTACTTTTACATTTCATAGATATGTGATTTTAATATAGAACTCGATTTTATTAAAATTAAATTATGAATTGAATTGAATTTTAGAAAAGAAGAAATGTGCTAAATTTATCAATCGACTTTAATGTAAAATTTGATTTTATTAAACTAGAATCATAAATACAATTAAGTTTTAAAAACAAGTTTAATATTAAAAAGACATAAAATATGAAATAATCCTATTCGCGTACACGTGGCAATGTGGGAATATTATTTACGGAAAGTTACTTCGTCTCAGTTTTTTAAAGTTACACCCCTACACCCATCACCATAAGAGCATTTTGAGTGACAACATGGTAAAATTAAAATACTAATATAGTAAAACTAAGAGCCATTCTCGAAGGTTCTTAGTGAACCTTCGAAAATAACTCAATAGCCTAATAGTTGTCCTCTTGAGCTACATGTTGTCTTCGGCATATAGCCTCTTCTTTGTTTCGTGCCTCAACCTAATCGATTATCACTCTAAAACTGTAACGACAAAATTTGATTCCGAATTCTAAGATATGAAAGAAAAACCTAATACAACCCTAACAAATCTGAAAACTTATTATTATCCTTTCGAAAGATACTTTTTCGCTGCGTGGGAGAAATTAGATATTAATTATAAAAAAATTAGAAATTAAATAATAGTATATTAATTGCTGAAAATCCTGAGCTAAAAATTAATTAATTTATCATCTAGGCTTACGGATTACGTCTCTTTGTTTTTTAGCAATCATTCTACTCGATTTTTCTCTTTCAAAACCAATGACTCTATCGAGACTTTTTTTGTATCAATTTAAATTGATTAAATATTTAATTAATAATTGTTTAAAAATATAAAGCAAATCCTTGGACGTTCCTTCTTACAAACGAATATTTTAATTATTGTAATGAAATCATCCACAGTTTCGTTTGTAATCCAGAGACTATCCATCGCGAGTGTCTTCTTACTCGTTCCTTATTAGAACTTATGAATATCGATTCATTACTTATTTCCGCGCGAGTAAAATATTTAAAAATGTATTAAAATATTCAAAATCTCAAATAATTATAAACGCGTTTGAGTAAGAAGACCCTATCCTGATCTAATAAATAAATGAAAGAATAAGAAACCATTCACGAGTAAATCTCCGAAGAAATTTACTCGTGGTCACTCAATGCTCTTCTACTAATTAATTACAACCAATCACCCGTGTCGATTCGGACCTTTCGTCCACGACATGATTGAGTGATTGGAGGGACTTAAAAATTCACTCACTACTTAAGAAGTTCTGCGATGGCTCCAAAACACTCGTTCAGATCAAAATTCAGAGTGCATGGTTCGTATGTGGTTGAAAATTAAGTAGGTCGACATCGAAGTTCATCAAGAATCTCTTCAATGATGCACTGACTCTATATCGCGATAGTTATTTTTTAACAAACGGTCACTGAATTTACTTCGCGAAACTCTACTGTCTTTTATAAATACAACCTATGCGACTGTTAAAAAATTAATAAAGTTTGCGAACAAACACTGACTCTAACGACTGCATTGCACGCAGACGTTGCAAAAACTTTTGCTTTTTAAATCGCGAAACGCGAACGAACGAACACTGCTTCTACTTCGCGATATTCATATTTAAGCGATATATTCGATTACATCATTGGTTCCCGAGCGATTGCAATGACGTTCTGAAACAACAAAATAAAAACAAAATTATTAACATCACCGTTATAATAAGAAACTGTATAAATTATTGAAGAAACGTAAGATATAAAAATATATTTACCTTAATATTCGTTGATACTTATAGAGAAGACATCCTGAGACACTTTAGATGTTTACTCGTCAAAAGACAAAGGAGAAATGATTCGGTAATCGCGATTTAGAATTTTTAATGTTTAAATACATGTACTATTGTTTCAATATTACTCTATTCTATCCCGCGTGCAATAAAAAACGTATAAATAATTATAAAATTACCGAAAATATTAATTTATAGGCTTCAGCGGTTAGAAAAGAGGATCACGATGTACACAGGTCGGAGAGCAAGAGAAAACTAAGTCGCGAACTGTCAAAGTGAAGAAAAAGGCGTTGATGTTTATATTACACGAGGCAACTACACCGAAATTAAAATTATAAAGTACTAAAAGTTTATTTAAAAATTATTCAAAGACCCGTGCGAGATCCGGACTTTTTAATGTTTAAACGAATGAACTATTCTTTAAATATTATTATATTGTACTATGTGTACATTCAAAATTGTTTAATTAATTGAAAAATTACCGAAATTATTGATTTATAAGTTTTCCCGATTAGAAATAGAGAGTAATGATGTTAACTAGTCGGAGTGCAAAAGTAAACTAACTCGCCAATCGTCAAAGTTAATCGAAGGTTCGTTTACGTTTATATTACACAAGGCCAACAACCGCGAGATCAAATTTTTAAGTATTGGAAATTTATTCTAAAATTATTTTTAGTTTCTCGCGCGTTCCGGTCTTTTTAATGTTTAAACGAATGAACTATTCATTAAATATTATTATATTGTACTATGTGTACATTAAAAATTGTTTAATTAATTGAAAAATTACTGAAATTATTGATTTATAAGTTTTCCCGAATAGAAATAGACAGTAATGATGTTAACTAGTCGGAGTGCAAAAGTAAACTAACTCGCGAATCGTCAAAGTTAATCGAAGGTTCGTTTACGTTTATATTACACAAGGCCAACAACCGCGAGATCAAATTTTTAAGTATTGGAAATTTATTCTAAAATTATTTTTAGTGTCTCGCGCGTTTTGGTCTTTTTAATGTTTAAACGAATGAACTATTCATTAAATATTATTATATTGTACTATGTGTACATTAAAAATTGTTTAATTAATTGAAAAATTACTGAAATTATTGATTTATAAGTTTTCCCGAATAGAAATAGACAGTAATGATGTTAACTAGTCGGAGTGCAAAAGTAAACTAACTCGCGAATCGTCAAAGTTAATCGAAGGTTCGTTTACGTTTATATTACACAAGGCCAACAACCGCGAGATCAAATTTTTAAGTATTGGAAATTTATTCTAAAATTATTTTTAGTTTCTCGCGCGTTCCGGTCTTTTTAATGTTTAAACGAATGAACTATTCTTTAAATATTATTATATTGTACTATGTGTACATTCAAAATTGTTTAATTAATTGAAAAATTACCGAAATTATTGATTTATAAGTTTTCCCGATTAGAAATAGAGAGTAATGATGTTAACTAGTCGGAGTGCAAAAGTAAACTAACTCGCCAATCGTCAAAGTTAATCGAAGGTTCGTTTACGTTTATATTACACAAGGCCAACAACCGCGAGATCAAATTTTTAAGTATTGGAAATTTATTCTAAAATTATTTTTAGTTTCTCGCGCGTTCCGGTCTTTTTAATGTTTAAACGAATGAACTATTCATTAAATATTATTATATTGTACTATGTGTACATTAAAAATTGTTTAATTAATTGAAAAATTACCGAAATTATTGATTTATAAGTTTTCCCGAATAGAAATAGACAGTAATGATGTTAACTAGTCGGAGTGCAAAAGTAAACTAACTCGCCAATCGTCAAAGTTAATCGAAGGACCGATTATGTTTATATTATACGAGGCCAACAACCGCGAGATCAAATTTTTAAGTATTGGAAATTTATTCTAAAATTATTTTTAGTTTCTCGCGCGTTCCGGTCTTTTTAATGTTTAAACGAATGAACTATTCTTTAAATATTATTATATTGTACTATGTGTACATTCAAAATTGTTTAATTAATTGAAAAATTATCGAAATTATTGATTTATAAGTTTTCCCGATTAGAAATAGAGAGTAATGATGTTAACTAGTCGGAGTGCAAAAGTAAACTAACTCGCGAATCGTCAAAGTTAATCGAAGGTTCGTTTACGTTTATATTACACAAGGCCAACAACCGCGAGATCAAATTTTTAAGTATTGGAAATTTATTCTAAAATTATTTTTAGTTTCTCGCGCGTTCCGGTCTTTTTAATGTTTAAACGAATGAACTATTCTTTAAATATTATTATATTGTATTATGTGTACATTCAAAATTGTTTAATTAATTGAAAAATTACTGAAATTATTGATTTATAAGTTTTCCCGAATAGAAATAGACAGTAATGATGTTAACTAGTCGGAGTGCAAAAGTAAACTAACTCGCGAATCGTCAAAGTTAATCGAAGGTTCGTTTACGTTTATATTACACAAGGCCAACAACCGCGAGATCAAATTTTTAAGTATTGGAAATTTATTCTAAAATTATTTTTAGTGTCTCGCGCGTTTTGGTCTTTTTAATGTTTAAACGAATGAACTATTCATTAAATATTATTATATTGTACTATGTGTACATTAAAAATTGTTTAATTAATTGAAAAATTACTGAAATTATTGATTTATAAGTTTTCCCGAATAGAAATAGACAGTAATGATGTTAACTAGTCGGAGTGCAAAAGTAAACTAACTCGCGAATCGTCAAAGTTAATCGAAGGTTCGTTTACGTTTATATTACACAAGGCCAACAACCGCGAGATCAAATTTTTAAGTATTGGAAATTTATTCTAAAATTATTTTTAGTTTCTCGCGCGTTCCGGTCTTTTTAATGTTTAAACGAATGAACTATTCTTTAAATATTATTATATTGTACTATGTGTACATTAAAAATTGTTTAATTAATTGAAAAATTACCGAAATTATTGATGTATAAGTTTTCCCGAATAGAAATAGACAGTAATGATGTTAACTAGTCGGAGTGCAAAAGTAAACTAACTCGCCAATTGTCAAAGTTAATCGAAGGACCGATTATGTTTATATTATACGAGGCCAACAACCGCGAGATCAAATTTTTAAGTATTGGAAATTTATTCTAAAATTATTTTTAGTTTCTCGCGCGTTCCGGTCTTTTTAATGTTTAAACGAATGAACTATTCTTTAAATATTATTATATTGTATTATGTGTACATTCAAAATTGTTTAATTAGTTGAAAAATTACCGAAATTATTGATTTATAAGTTTTCCCAATTAGAAATAGAGAGTATTGCTGTTAACTAGTCGGAGTGCAAAAGTAAACTAACTCGCCAATCGTCAAAGTTAATCGAAGGTTCGTTTACGTTTATATTACACAAGGCCAACAACCGCGAGATCAAATTTTTAAGTATTGGAAATTTATTCTAAAATTATTTCTAGTTTCTTGCGCGTTCTGAATTCACAATGTTTAAACAAATGTAGTATTGTTTAAATATTAGTTTATTGTACTCCGTGTACATTAAAGATTGTTTAAATAATTAAAAAATTACCGAAAGTATTAATTTATAAGTTTTCGCATGTAGAAAGAATAAGAGGCGATGTGTAATAGTCGAAGTGCAAGAGGAAACTAACTCGGTAATTGTCAAAGTTAATAGAAGGACCGTTTGTGTTTATCTTACGCAAAGCCAACTATACCGAGATTAAAATTTTAAAGTATCATTATTTTATATTAAAATTTTTTTAAGTTTCTTTTACATAACCATTTTGTGACATTTGACATGAATATTGTTATTTTTCCCTTAGAATCATGTCCAAAAAATGATCGAACTATTTACCGCAACTTCTCCGTATAATAATCGTGAATTCCATTTCTTTGCGTTTGAAAATATTCAAATAATCTGACCATAAGCTTTTTATGGAGCAACCAAGTAGGCAATCGCTAATTCACCGACATAAACCATACATCATTCAAGCCTCATATTAAAATCAGTAATGGTGGCACGAGCTTCATCTCTTGCCGCAATTTTCGAAGGGCGCCACAGTACTAAAGTTTTACTTTGTAGAAAAATGTCGAAAACAGCATTTACGTCATCAATGAGAACGGAAGTTATTCATGATCAATTGTGAGAGTCATGATCTGATTTTATAGTCGAAATCTCATTCTAGATCATATCTTTTTCGAATCTTTATAATAGTTTTTTATTTGTGCATAAACTATTCTTCAATAATATCATTTTTTAACATGGTTTTATTCAAAGATAATGAAGCTTTTTCGAAAATTCGTAGAAGATATGGTCTAAATTAAACCTGCTTCTTTAAAAGTAGATCTTGTTTATCAAAATCAATTAAATGTTACGCCTTTTTTGATTGTTGGTATAAACTATTAAAAAACTAGCGGTGATAAACAGCCTTAATTTTTTAGCCAATCAATAATCAGCATAGATTGATCACTGATTTGTAATTAACATAAATTAGCATATTATCATTTAAATAATTGTTGAACTGATAATAAGTTTTGTCAATTTCAAATTTTTGTGTATTATATTAAAAAAAAATAGTTCCTACATTTTATCAGATGATGGTAATATTTCGTTTAGTGTGATTATATTATAACAGAGAGCGTGGATAATAACAATATTAATGTGTTTCTAAAGCCTACCTTCTTATTATAAAGTATATGAGGGAGTATTTTGCATTCTTTATATATATATATACATATATATATAATCAGTCAACAATATTTGTAATTTGAGATAGATGTATAAAAGTAGATGATGATATTCGGATTTTATTTTTTGCTTTTATGTACCTTATTTTATCGGTAAAATTTTATTATATAAAATGGCTTATATTGAAAGTATTCAAATTGATACTAATTCATGTATCATTCTTCAATTGAAAACAACTGAATGTTTATATAAACCTTGAATTAAGTTTATAATGTTCTCTACGTTATAAGACGATGATGTGATTGAAAGGTCGAATAATATAATATTTATAAAATATTGTATTCATCTATATATACTGGGTATATAAATATACGCAGTCATTTATTCTTGTGAAGGTGAAAATTATATACTACGAATGTTTTAAAAAAAAAACTACCTTCGCTACGCTACTATTATTTATGTATATTTTTACCAAATGTTGATCCTATGTCACTTTTTATTGTAAAGAATATTATTTCTTTACAAAAATATAATCATATAGTTGAACTTAAAGTACTTTCCCGCTAAATTTAGAAATAAAATTTAATAATTATTTCAGGTTGATAAGAAGTTTAATATATCATGTAAGTATAACAATTGTATAAGATACTTGTAATATAATATGTTCTTAAAATATAAAAAAAAAAATTAACATTTATACGTATATTTATTTACTAGAGAAAAGTAAAAGCATTTGTTACAATGTCAATCAACGTTGTGAAGTTTACTAAATTAAGAACATCAACAGACCCAACATTCTGGGCAAAATTTGCTGAATTGAAGATAGATAAACTTCGATTGGATGATAAATCTGAAGTTAAATTATGGGGAAGGTATTCTTTTAATGTTCCAGAAAGTGAAAAAAATAATCCTTTAGTACTGGATTATATGTCGTTTAATGAGTAAATAAGAGTTATTAAATATGTTTTTGATATAATTTTCTGACATATACATGACATATTAACTTTTAACCATTTAATTTTTAGAAATGTGGAATCGAATTCAATTAATAACTCAATAATATGTTATGGTTATATGGTTAATACCAATACGTATGAAGCATTTCGAAAGATTAATCCGCAAAATTTTATTGATTCAGTGGGAAAATGTATTATTAATGATATTACGTCTGGTGCAGCATTAGCAGAACCTTGGAAACTTGCTATATTCTTAATATTTTCTTATGCTGATTTGAAAACATATAGGTTTCATTATTGGGTAGCACATCCAACACCTTTGTCTTTACCAGAAATGTATCATGAAAAAATACAGAGATCTATAAATGACAATTTCAAGATCAATCAGTTGGATAAATTGTATGAAGGTTTTCAACAATTGGATTATAAACAGAAATCATTTTTTTCTGTTTTTGTATTCGGTAATGATAATGTCAAAGTTAATACTTTAAATGAAGGTATAAAATATATTAATGCACAAGAAAGTACAGTTGAGGTAATATATAATTTATATTACTTATAATAATATATTCATTATGACATAGTATTTATAATAGATATAGATATAGATAGTAATAGATTATTTATGTTTATGTTTAGACAGATTGTGAAATATATTTTGCATTCTATAATCCATGCAAAAGTTTAGAACCTGGTTGGCAATTAAGAAATCTTTTATGTTTATTATTTTGGCATTGCTCCACATTTTGTTTTACAAAGAGTATACAAATATTATCTCTAAATAGAGATGATTTTAAAACGGCTATTGTATATACTTTGAAATGCAAAGATTATGCAGAACAAGAAATTGTGAAAAAATCTATTTTTGACAGTCATTTAGTTGGATGGGAACATAATGAAAATGGTAAAATGGGTCCTCAAATTGTTGATTTATCTGAGACTTTAGATCCAAATAAGTAAGTTCTATAAATATTATTATTTTCTTAATCTGTAATTTGTACATTATTATTGTTATTAATATTATTATTATGATCAATAACATATAACACACAGGCTAGCAGAAAAAGCAATTAATTTAAACTTAAAACTAATGAAATGGCGCCTTGTTCCTGATTTGGATCTAGAGAAGATTAGCAATCTCAGATGTTTATTGTTGGGTGCTGGAACATTAGGATGTTCAGTAGCTAGAGTACTCATTGGTTGGGGAATTAGCAACATTACTTTTGTGGATAAATCAACTGTTTCTCACAGTAACACAGTAAGACAAAGTCTTTACATTCATGAAGATGCTGTGAAACGAAAATTCAAAGTAGATGCAGCTAAAGATGCTCTTCTTAGGATTCGTCCAACTATGGTAAACGTTTCTAATATGTATTAGTTTTAGTAAATATATTTTCAAAATATCATATATTTAGTTTATGTTACTAATGTCTTTATTCTATAGAATGTACATGGCATTAAATTACAAATTCCAATGCCTGGACATGTCGTTGGACAAAGCATGTTAAATACAACTAAAGAAGCTGTGAAAAAATTAGAAGACGCTATTGCTCAAAACGATGTAGTATTCTTATTACTAGATTCACGTGAAGCTAGGTGGTTACCAACTTTATTATGTGCAGCAATGAATAAAATAACTATCAATGCAGCTTTAGGTTTCGATTCTTATATGGTACAAAGACATGGTGTAAGAAATTTAACAGATATTCCAATATCAAATGTGACCTCACAAAATCCTGATGGAAAGAATCTTGGATGTTATTTTTGCAATGATATAACACAACCAGGAAATGTAAATTTGTTTCTTAAAAATAAGATAATCATTAATTCGTATGTTTCAAAGAATGATTGTAATGTTATTCCAGTCTCAAACAGATAGAACTCTTGATCAGCAATGTACAGTAAGTCGTCCAGGATTGTCTCAAATTGCTGCAGGTTTAGCAGTTGAATTAATGATCGCAATAACTCAACATTCACAGGGGTTTGATATTTTATTTTTTTCTTATAAGTAATAAGCATATCAGTAAAAATTATTTAAAAACTACAAATGTTTATGTAATTTATAGTTTAGAAGCTAAGGCACTAACACCTGGAATTAAAAATAATGTCAATTCAAATATCAAAGATAATGCATTAGAAGGATTACTTGGAGATATACCACATACGATAAGAGGATCTCTTTGGGGATATGAATCCTATTTAACTATTACACACAGATTTTTCTCTTGCACTGCGTGTTCCATACCTTTGATATCAGAATACCAAAAGCGTGGCTTTGAGTTTATACTTGATGCTTGCAATATACCAAACTATTTGGAAAAATTGTGTGGTCTAGAAGAACTGTTGAAAAGACCAGACTTGGACGAGGTAAGAGAGGTAATCGTATATAAAAGAAAAAAAGAAAACATGATTTTTATTAGAAAGTTTGTTATCTTTTCAGCTTTGTAATTCTATAGATGCTTCTAGCGAAGAAGAATAATAGAGCCAAATTGATAACAATCAATTACTTTTTTATCCTAATTTTTGTGTATATCTAAAATATATTTGTATATTTACCAAATTGAACGTTTAAATATTAATTATTACTTAGACATTTATTATATTACCTGTGTACTTTATATACTTGCGATATATTGTATAACATGAATGTAAATATTGTTTATTTTAATCGTATGATAATAAATGTGATTAAGAAAAATAAGAAACGAATATATAATTATTCACGTTTAAAAATGTTTATATTAAAAAACAAAGAATACCAATATTAACAATGTCAATTAATGTTCATCTATATACATACGCTAAACATGAATACAAACTAACTCGTCACCGTCTGTGGGTGGTATTAGTGGCTTCTACGTACAACTTGAAGATTTTGCCAGTAGAGTGCGTTAGTTAAGCTTGAATGCCATGCATTCCAGTGTAATGTCGAGTATTGGTGGGGGTAGTGAGCCTACCTCTCGTGTCAAACGGGTTGGACTTCGTGTGTCCGCCCGCATACCATTAGATTTCCATCGTTTTCAATGAAAATACATGTGTACGGTATTATTATAAAGTGAAAAATAGTTCGTCTCAATGGTTTTAGTTTACGTTTATCTAAGCATCATTGTAATCGTTTTGGGTAAGTGACATTATCTATCACGAAAGAATATAAGGTACTCCGACTTTACAACGAGGAATGCGTGCCTTGCTTTTTTATGGCACGCCACACCGCATTCCTCTTTCAATTCCCGCGAACGCATCGTAATTGCGAAAACGATTATTTTTTAATCGTTCAAAAACGATTTGATTCATCATTTTCAACGTTGAATTTACGTTAAAGTTAATTCCACACACGGTATATCAATGTTTCTGAAATAAAGAATTATCTTCGATCATTGTGATATTAATTCTGACTTACAAGGATAGGTAGAACGCAATGTTCTGTAATCGATTGCAACGATCGGCGCATCAAGATATCTAAAGAATGTGTATTTTAACGAACGTGTAAGAAAAGTATCATGCTTTTAAGATAAATTTTTCTATTGGAAAATAAAAATTAAGAATAATATATCCGTATGAAATTTGTCCTCTTGATTACAATAATCATCACATAATAATAATTCAAAATACAAAGTTCCTTTGTGATGTTCCACAGTTAAGATTATAGTATATAAGATTATATACGGGAACAATGGGTTATAGTTGAACTTGAAAGAAATTAATATTACGAATAGAAGAAAGAGAGAAAGAAAAAAAATTTAGATAAAGTTTTGGAGGGTGTACAAAAGGAAAAAAAATAGATAGTAGGAAGAGAGCAAACTAAGTCTAGACCAATAATGATGATGAGAATCGTCGATACTCTAACGAAGAGAAGGAGGAAGAAGTGGGGGAGGAGGAGGAGGAGGAGGTAGAAGAGGTAGAAGAGGTAGAGGAGGTAGAGGAGGCAGAGGAGATAGAGGAGGATGAGAAGGAGGAGAGGGAGGAATAGGAACACGATGTCGGCGAATTGGTGGAAGATTGGTGGAGGGTCTGAGGGGGTACCAATGGGGGGACCAGCGGGGGGTCGAGGGAGCGATATCGCGTGCGCGGGAGGGACGGGGGATCGGGGAAGAGACGGGCCTCGAGTGGTGAGAGTCCGCATTCCACAGACAATGTCACGTTTTTTAATCCCCGTTTTACTTTATTCGTGCTATCCTCAACGCCCGAGTAAACGTTCAAGAGGATCGTTTTAAACTTCATTTTCTACTTCCTTCCTATAGCTGAGACTTCTATTGACCATTTGCGTAAACAAAGGAGATAAAGGTCACCGAGGACTATCCAAAAGCTAGCGTGCGAAGACCAACTAACTACGTTTCCTTTTAAGAGGCGCGCCAATTTTCGCGCCTTTCTTGTCATAAGAAGAGAAAGAGAAAGGGGTTAGGGAGGTGGAAAGAAGAAGAAAGAAAGAAAAGCAAGCTATAGAGGGAAAGAAGAAAGAAGGAGAGAGAAGAGACGTTCGCAATTGTCTGTGCAAAGAAAAAGTGAAAAATTATCGAAAGTGATATGTCGGCCCTTGAGAGTGCATTGGATGTCCTATCCAGAGCGGCAACGATGGTGCAAGGTCAGTTGAAGTTAATAATAAATTTTAGAATTTAATAATAATATTTTTAATGTCTTTCCCTATTTAATCTAATAACCAGTATTTGATTTATTTTTATACTATTCCTCATCTTCGTTTTTTATACTTCTACTCGTTCATTTATTTTTCTTCCTATCGCGATTCTTTCTTCTTTTCCTTATCTTTTCGATAGAATCGTTTTTTTTTTTTATTTTTTCATTTATCCATTTCTTTCAATATCCATCGGATAATAATCCATGTTTTGCAAGACGATTTGAATTTTTTAAATTCGCGGGCAACAAATTGCAGCGCTATCTAGTGAAGTAACGGAGAAAAACTCTTAAAAACAATTTTGCCTATATTAAGGTGTTCACCCATTATCAAGAATTTTCGTGTTTCAATGCTGACGATTACGAATGACTTTACTTTTTCATAAATATATATATATACATATATACATACATATATACATACATATATATACACACACATACATATACATGTATGTATAATAATGTCGATAATGAGAGGCAAAACGATTTAACAAGCCATAACTTTGCTCGCACAATTTATGTATATGTATACATATTTATTTTTAGGCAAATAACGTTGCTTTTTTTTGTCGATAATTTGCTTATTATCTTTTCAAAACTAATATTTAGGTTTCTGATATTTCACTTTAAAATAACGCGAGCAATTAACGATGAATTTTATTGAAAACATATCTTCTAATGAATAAGGGACAAAAGAATAATCATATAGTCGAAATATTAAATGAAGGGCACAATCGAGATAAGCGTTTATGGAAAATATTGACATTGAATGTTAGAGAATAAGAGAGAGAGAGAGAGAGTAAGATAAAGAGAGAAAGAGAGAGAGTGAGAAAGAAAGAAAGAGAGAGAGAGAGAGAGAGAGAGAGAGAGAGAGAGAGAGAGAGAGAGAGAGAAAGGGAAATAATGTTATCTAGGTTTAAATTTCGGTATTTATATTTGACTATATAAAAATAGCACAACAGACGAGAGATTAATTATCCGTGTTCCTTTAAAAAAATATACATACTTATGTATGTATGTATTATAACGAGAACACACTATGTTAACTTCCTAATATCATTCTTACATATATATGTATAGTTAACGTAAGAACGCACGTACGAATTGGCAACGAATTTGTTACGTGATTTTGTAATATTAGTAAATCTTTTCTATGGCATCAAATGTGTTCTGTCTAAAATATAATAAACATGTTACTTATTTGCAGGTTAATGCCTGCTACCTTTATACATCATCATATTCTTCCTTAATATGTAATTTTATACACGAGATCTTTCATAAACGTTTGTCCGTTTTGATTCGTCTATTTCATTGATATTTCGTTCAAAATGATTATTCTTTTTCTTTCAGAAGAAGAGATTCGTGAGAATGGATAACTCCAGTAGACGATGAATCGATCGCAGCTCTATCGAAGCATAAATCTGTGGCAACGACAGCCATAGTCATGCGGGTTGTCTGGCTAAATGATAAACAACCACTACGGTCTGACTTGAGAGAAGATATTTATTTTTGTAAGTAAATTGCAGGGCTTACGAGACATTAATGTACACTTATGTACAGTGTTTTTATCGACCAAAATAATAGAGTGTAAAAAAGGAAGACGTACATCTTCTACGTTGATTATAAAGAGATTACAAAATTTGTGTTCTGTATGCCGAACAATAAAATTATTTTAATCATATAAAATCAAATGTACGGAAAAATGAATAATTTAAAAAAAAAAAAAAAAAAAAAAGAAAAAGAAAAAAAAATTTTCAAATTTATCTTCATTACTTTTTGTTATTTTTCGATGGATCTTCGCCCTGATCATACTATTATTTTTCCTAGAATTTGTCGTTATTATTTGCATTGTTATAGCAACAATATTGCTATGTTCTTGCATATATAAATAATAAATATGTTCTTTTCAAAGAAATAATAATGTTCGAAGGTGCTAAAAGAGTGACAATATAGTGAGCGAAGATAAATGAATTAGAACGGTAAGGCAGATATTTACTTTTCCTTTAAAGAAGCTCGACTGGCACTTACAGAATACACTGATATTAAGAGATTGAATGAATTTAACTTGTTTATTTTTTTTTTATTTTTTTTTTTTATTTTTATTTTATTTTTTTTTTTTTTATTAACCGTAATTCGTGATTTTTTCTTCTTTTTTCTATTTTTTTTTCTTTTTTTTTCTTTTTTTTTTTATTTTTATGAAAGATAAGAAAAGATAGGACAAGTAGGATGAGAATAGCACGATAGGTGTATTTCTATATAAATTTTAGGCGACACATGTGATATTTTCAAAGTTCGAATTCTGCGGTCTTGCGTGTTAGACAATTCGTGAGATGAAACGAACGAATAAATCATAAAGTAATCGCAGGGAAAGTATTTACGAAACCGCATACTGCTTTTGAAAGGGTCGTTCGACAGAAAGAGATATACCAAACTTCGTATACTTTTATTCCACATTTTTACCGGCATTGTATATCAGATCTTTGTCATTCACAAAATCCCACACGATCTTAACACAGAATTTAAAATCGAACTCTCTCTCAATGCTGGATATTCTCATGGCTTTTGCGTCTTTTTATTCAATTTCGCGAATTTGATATTTGCAGAAAATTGAGCCCGCGGAACATTACGTTTTCGCACATTGTGGTTGTTAAGATTCGATACAGAGCTCCAGCTTCCACACATCCACATTACTTCGTTCTCTTTAGCTTTTTCCGCTCTCAAATGCTGGTCCTTTGCCTGTAAACCTGTTTGGTTGTCTTTCTTGACGATCCTCTCACGGCTATTAGGCCGTTTCCTGTCTCGTCTTGAGAACCAAACTTGTTCTTTCATCCCCACCTACATTTTATCGGTCAAAAGGACCATAGTTGCGTCGATTTTTAATTTAAGAATGTTCACAATTCAGATAAATTTAATTACACCCATAAATTCTATCGATCGCTTGTCATTCTACAAATGTCTATATATGTATATATGTACATTTTTAATCCAATTCAGCAAACGAAAGTCATTCAGTCGTGCATGCATTGGAAAGAGAAGAAAAATAATATCGTTGCTAAGACAAATAAAAAAAAACTACATCGATCGATTGGAAAGAGTTTTTCTCGATGCAAACTTCATGAACATTGTCGATAAAAATTGCAGAAATTATTGTAATTTTTTATTCATGAAAATAATATAATATATTATTAACCAAGTTCATTCGCTTTACAGAAGGAGGACCAAAGTCAATGGATTTGCATCGTAGGCAAAGCAGCACGAGGCGTAAAGAACGCCGAATGGATCCTATTCAAAACGAAGCACTCGATATGTCTACGAATAAAACCGTCACTACGACGTACCTCAGACCCAGTGTGATTATATCTTCTACGTCGCAGCCTGGTAAGAAATTAAATAAAAAAATTGATGAATATTAAAAAATAATAAACATTTTATTTTCTTTATTATTTTGAAAAGCAAAATAATATTTCTTTTGAAAATCTTCATATTCGAAAGATTCGATTGATAAACGTTAAATACTTTTATAATTTCGTATCGGAATATTTAATCGCTATAAAAAACAACACATAAAAGAAGTTATCGAATTGAGAACAACGCTCTGCTCTTTCGCCTTTGTAACGAGTTCTGAAGTTTTATTGTCCGTCGTAAGGGTGACATTATGGCTCGACTGAATACAGTTTGCCTGGCTGAATACAACGTACTGTACGTAATGCAGATGTCGATTACGATGAATAAAAACATGATTAGATATTCTTACGATAAAAATGTTTGTAGGGATCAGTGCAGAAAAATTAATATAATTTTGTATATTTCTGTGATATGAGAAGAACAAAATTTAGAGATAAGAAACGAACAAAATTGTTAATTCTTTTTTTTTTTTTTTTTTTTTTTTGTTCTTTTTAGTAAGGACAAATAATTGGGATACGATAAATAGGTCTCAATCATCGTCGACGTCTGACACCGGTAATGTTAGAAAAACGTGCAGTATTTATGATTCTGCAATAGACGAACATTTTAAACGATCGTTAGGTCCAGAAAAATATGCGGCAGTTTTTCATGCTACCGGAGCCGATAAAGAAGTCGGTTTGAGCGGTAAGTTTCACAATATTTGTATCATGTCGTTGATTTTCGTAGAATCATATTACATCTCTCATTGCAGTTGACGATCACTTTGCAAAATCGTTGGGTGATAAATGGACAACATTGAAGGAACCAGTGGATCCAAGGACCTCGTCTAATCACGTTTCAGTTCCCACGAGAGACATCAATTCGTTTCCTTCCTTTCACTGTTGCCCTTCTTGCGTTTTCCCCGATAAAGTCGGGCCACCGTAATGGAACTTCTTCGCTTTGATTCGTTATACGGAAGGGTAGAACTGTTATACATTACCCGTACACTAAATATTTTAGAGAATGAATTTTTCATATAGTGTATATAGTAGAATATTTTGATAAGTCGCGTATTTGTTGAAGTTATTATTTTCATTGTTAACTCTCGTGCAAAAGTAAAAAAGTATTTATTAAACTTGTCGGTGAACGACTTGTATATGTATTTATGTAAATAATTGCATATATTGCTCACGCACTTAGTGTATATCACAATATATATACTCAAACGTGTACACACACACACACACACACAGAGAGAGAGAAAGAGAGAGCATATGCATACACATTTACACACAGATACATAACTCTGACAACGAAAAAAGTAGTATATAAAAGGAGCACTGCACAATTAAACGTACAAATAATATACGTTTTATCCGTCGTTAGATTAAACCACGAATCGTATGTTGGAGAGATACAATTTAGAATATACAAAAGAACAGTTTGTATATCTATTGCTGACCTATCAGGTATTGTTCAAACATTAATCACGTTCGCGATACAAAATAATGCTTCGTTAATAGATGCCGGAGGTTGTAGTTTTCTTCGTCATACCCAAAAACTTGTCGTTTGAACGTCGAAAATGTAGATTATTTAAAAGGAGGAGTACTGATTTCAAATGGTGCTAGGAAGTCCGACACAAACCCCAGCACACATAGAAGTCAGTGCTTCTATCCTTCTATCCTTTACGATGTTATATCTTCCTCATAAAGATATATTTTTTCATAAAAACAGTAATTTCTAACGAAATGACACTCCTCACAAATTCCATATCATTTCCATTTTATATCATAACGCGAAATAAAAGGAAATGATTGAAACGTTATCGTCGTCGGGTTGTATGTGAATAAATAAATAAATATTCATTTGAGTAGCTTTTATATACGTGCGTGTTAACGCAATTATTTAAAATGACCATAAAGCTGTCAAAGCAATGTGTATCAGAGCACATCGTATATTCGTGTTTGTCGCTTTCAAATAAAAGCTTTAAGCTCTATATACAATATTTTCAAATGTGATTTATATATATATATATATATAAACTGATATCGATGGATATCGATGGATATCAATGGGTTTATTTATAATTGTTACATTTGGCATGATGTTCTTCAAAGAGAAAAAGAAAAGGAAAACTGCTGGGATATTTAATAACTGTACATATTTATCATTCACGTTGATTGGATGGAAGCGAACCCGCTTACGTCGGCTACAATGCAACCTTAAAAATTCTTACCGAAAAGATCAAAGGGCATCAAAACGATCGATCGACTTAATCGAATCCTCAAAATAAGAAAGCAAGACATATCTAATCGACACAAGTATGTGAAGTCTTTTCAATAAGCAGTGCCAACTAATATCGTATCGAGAATTAAAAAAGAAATCTATAATGTTTCCCGTTTTGAGTCAGCCGCAATCACGATAGACTGCAATGATCTACCAATAATTCTCATCTAATTTATTTCCCTCTAACTTGGTACATGCATAAATCGCGTTCGTGATTCGTAAATGAGTCTTCACTACGTATGTACGTACCGTTTCCGGCGATGCATGCGATTCGAACTTG
This sequence comes from Vespa mandarinia, assembly GCF_050613455.1. Classification (NCBI taxonomy): domain Eukaryota; kingdom Metazoa; phylum Arthropoda; class Insecta; order Hymenoptera; family Vespidae; genus Vespa; species Vespa mandarinia. The sequence continues at coordinate 16,428,759 of NC_140811.1, forward strand.
GAATCGAAGGAGAGGATATAGCCGCGAGAAAAACGAGGACGTAGGGATATCGGAAAGAAAGAATTCTTTTTTTGTATTTCTTTTTTTCTTTTCTTTTTTTTCTCTTTATATACGAACACGAAGATATAGCGGATGAGCCGAAGAACGACAGAGAGGTGCTTGGATTTAAGTATCGTCGGTGGGCCCAAACTAACGAGCCAGACTGTCTCAGGAGCGCTCGGATGGCTTCCTATATGCAGGCAGCCTGTTCACTTGCCGTAAAGCAAAATGGTAACTTAATATTAGACTTGAATATAAGTACGGTAATCCCACACCAGAGTCCAAAGTAAGTCTACACCTACCCCGCCCCATATACGCGTCTCGTCGTTCTGCCATCTCTGTTCTCCTCCGCGTCCCCCTTGGACACGAACGCCCTGAAGCGTAATAATGTAGCAGGACACTAGATATGTCTGTGCTCTTTCTTTCTTTTTTTTTCTTTTTTTCTTTATGCTAGGTGTAAATTCCGATTGCCGCAAAAGTGAAAAGTGTAACGTGCCCGAATTAAATCTCATCGATGACGTATTATTACGTTAGGAAAGTATACGAGACGATAAAAAGAAGTAGGAATAATAACAGGGAGCATGCACGATTGTTTCTAGTAGAACCGAAAGCAAGGATATGCGCATGTGCGCTCGCGCAAATTCCGCGTTGTTTCACGCGTGCCGAGCTAATAAAACCAATCCAAACGTGCTTTGCGACATCGTGTATATATATGTATATATGTATATTCATATATATATATATATATATACATATATATGTATGTACATATACACATATATATAATGGGATGCGCAAAGCGAAACCACCTGTTATTGCGTTTCTCCTTTTCGTCCCGCTTTTCCATAGACTCTTTTTCATTACTTCTGCAAAGAAACTGACACGGTAATTAGAGAACGCAAGTTTTAAATCTTTTTTCTTTTCATCTTTTTTTTTTTAAGCTCTCTTACAAAATGAGAGCCATTCCTTGATGACGCTGTAAAACGAAAGACTGTTCATGCGTATGTTCCTTCGAAAATAAAATGAAAATATCAAAGTGCATATGATTGTTTAAATTCTCGTATTGAATGTTTTTGAATATATATTTACCTTCGAAGTTACATCTTTTCTCCAGAATATATATTGTACGTATATAGATTAAAAGTACGCGTGAACGTCTGTGAGTATTATTATTCGCGCGGAAGGTCGCCAATACGCATCAAACTATTATTACCTACGTAGAAGTACCGATACTACTGTTTGTTCGTTTTAAGTCTCAGGCGTATCTTGTTTCGGAGCCAAACCCAGCCGACCGCAACTTGGCATCGTTTTCTCATTTTATTCTCTTGCATTACATCGATGTTAGTGCAAATTAAACGAAAAAAAAAGAAAAAATGCAGATACCAAGAAAGAACGAAAGACGAGAAGAGATTGAATTAGAAAAGCGTTAGCAAAGCGAGGTGAAATTTTTTGCCTTAGAACGGCTATTATCGAAGGATAGAAAGAAACATTTGTTAGATCGATGCGTTCTGAGAAAAATTTGTAAATAATTACTTGTGAAGAATTCGAAAATAATTATGAAAGTAGAAAGAATACGAGGAACGATATCTCGCTATCAAATGGGGATAGCAATAGAAGTGACGGCGGCGCACGTTGCTCGCCTTGCATCGAAATCCCTAAAGTACTTGGTAACGCGAAGAAGCTCCCGAACTTCTATGCGTCGTATTCGAAGAGGGTCTGCCAGATGCGAATCGATTTGTTACGAGAGACGACACGTGCCTCTTCGAACGATCGATTTTTTGGCTGCTCGACGAAGATGCTCGACTTTCTCGTTGCTTTCTCGTTTCCTCGTTCGTGAAACGAAGCGTTTCTCGTCGTGTTAAAATTAAAACAAAATTCTTCGACAAATTTTATTCGAAGATGAGAAAGTAAAAGATGTGTTGTCAATATATATGATATGTATATATATACATATGTATGTATGTATGTATGAATGTATATGTATATATATATATGTATGCGTATATATATACATATGTATGTATATATATCTTCTTAAAAGGAGTTTCTCCTCTTCAGGGAATATTCCAATTCGGATTTCGTTGTAAAGATAAAGCACAATTAAGACAGTTGAGATAAACTCGGTTTTCCGCGGTTGTTCGCGAATGCGCGCGTCTACTTGGCCATATATTCGAATTCGCGGGAGGCGTTGGCGCGCGCCGTTTATCGCGTCGTCGCCTCGCGCGCGTCCTGACGCTTCCGATTTACGAGAACGAGAGACGTTTGAATAGCGTGGAGCTTATAACGCTGTGGGACTTCGGACACGACTGATCGAGTGACCGAGGGGGTAGCATCATAGGAATACCCCTCTTCCTATCCTTGTGTGTTTCTCGTCTCTGTATAGAATTACGCCTCTGTCCGTAGACGCGACCGCTTATTCCATCCCCACCATTCACCCTTCCTGTACAAACGCAAAGAGGATGAAGGAAGAGAGTCTCTTTTTCGTTCTCTTTCGCTCTCTTTGCACCCTACATCCTACCCTTCTTTCCCCCTCCCTTTCTTTCCATAGTACACGCATAAAGAAAATGCGCTCGCACGCACGCACGCACGCATTCATGCACGCACACACTTGTTTTCTCTCCCTCTCTCTATCTACAGTTTCCCCTTCTCCCTATGTAAGAACCCTACCAAACCCTCCACCCCCTTCCAGTGACTCCTCGCGTGCGTGAATCATGCATATCGATTTTGTTTCGTTGGTACGCCGTTCGGTATTCGCATACATACATACGTCTCTTTTCGTGTGTATCACGTCGTCCACCCGTTTTCCTCCTCCTTCTCTTCTCTCTTCTCTACTCTCTCTTCTCATCTTTTCTCTTCTTTTCTCTTTTCTTCTCTTCTCTTCTCTTATGTTCTCTTCTCCTCTCTTCTCTTCTCCTCACTTCTCTTCTTTACTCTTCTCTTTTCTTCTCTTCACTTCTCTTCTCTTCTCTTCTCTTCTCGTCTCGTCACTTCTCTTCTCATTCTGCAAAGCCCCGGGGTCCACGCGTTTTCGACCCCCTCTAGTAAACTATGCGCGCACGGCGAACGTGCTTACGATGAAGCGGCATACTATTCTTTTTTCGACAATGCTCCCCATTCCTTCTCTCTTTCTCTCTCTTTCTATCTGCCCCCCTCCCATCATTACCCTCTTCGTCACCCTGCTCTCTCTATCTAACGTACCCCTCGAGTCGTAGCTCCACTGCCCCTTTTATTTTACTACCCGGACAAGATGTCCTCGCGTAAAACGAAACGTGGTCGAGAGCAGAAATTCTCTAAAGTAAGAAGCTGAGGAAGGATAACAAAAAGAATAGAAAGGAGACAGGGGAGAAATATAAAAAGAAAGGACAAATTTCGTAATGGTAAGAAAAGAAAAAAACGTTTTTAAACTTGATCGTTTTATTTATATTATTTTTGAAAAGACGATACGAGAGAGATAATGCAAGGACGACATGACCAAATATAATTTCAAAAGATACAAATAATCTTTTGATACTTTTTTCGATACTTTCAATGTCATCCATCGAATATAAGTATTTCTTGATTCATTCGATTTCAAATGGACCATTCGAATCTACATACATACGTGTACGTATTAGAAACAGCATTTCACGACGTCCCTTTCAGCCCTTCGTCATCATATGAACAGAACCGCTGCAGTGCTCTACGCTTACTACTACTGAACTTCGTAATGAACTTCTTTTGTCTTTGTTCACCCTCTCTTTTTTCTTTTGTCCTTTTTGTCCCTCTTTCACGCGCTTTCTCTCTCCTCGCACAACTACTTTACTCATCGACTACCATCCATTCATTCCTCACTTTCCAGCCAAACCAAACCTCCTTTCATTTCGTTACACTTTTACTTTTTATTTCTATGCCTTTTCTTTGCTTTTCCTTTTTTTTATTTTTTTCTTCTTTTCTTTTTTGCAAATCCAATTATTCGATAAAATTTCAATATAAATCTTCGTAAAATATTCAAAAATCATGATACAAATACAACTGGAAAGAAAATTTTCGATGCTCGATAAAACAATAAAGGTCACGCCATTTTCTTCATAATTTTGTCTCTTCTTATTAGAAATAGAATAAAGTTTTTTTTTATAATAAAATATTATCTTTTTAATCTCATGAAAATATTCTCGTCTTAACGTATAATAAATTACAAATATTATAGCTTAGAAATTATTTATAGTATAATAAGATGTTAGAGTTGCAAAAACGACTTTCTTTCATATTTCGAAAGATTTTAAGAATTATCAAATAAGTAATTAACTAACTAAATTGACAAGTTGACAAGAAGGAAAATTAATTAGTATGATAAATTTATGAATAGAATTTTATTTATATCGGTTTAAGATACAAGCGTCTTGTATACAAGTACAATTATTCGTACATAAAGTTAACGTATAATAGAAAAATTACGCCTGAAAATCAGCAACGATCTATACATCTATGTATACATGATATAAGGCTGTGTTACATACTTTCAGGTCCTATAGTCGCATATCGATATTTCGATGTATCGATTAAAGGTCGATATTACTATCGATATCTTTTCCTCACGCTGCACGGACATTACTATGTGTATATTGGACCAACGGCAATGCATTTGTATATATAATACATATATTGACTGATATTGACATTATGGCTAGTCCACGTACTCGACAAATTTTAAATCAATTAAAAGTCAAAGATGAAAATAATGTAAGACATTAATATACAAGTTTATCTGGAAAAAATGATTCCATTATGTACTATATCTTTTTATTTCTCAGAAATGTTTCGAATGTGGTACACATAATCCTCAATGGGCTTCGGTTACATATGGTATTTGGATATGCCTTGAATGCTCAGGGAAACATAGAGGACTTGGAGTTCATCTGTCATTCGTGCGATCTGTTTCTATGGACAAATGGAAAGACATAGAATTAGAGAAAATGAAAGTTGGTGGAAATAAACTTGCTCGAGAATTCTTTGAAGCTCAACCGGATTGGAGTAATTCCATGTCCATTTCTCAAAAATACAATACCAAAGCAGCTGCATTGTACAGAGATAAGGTCATATATTTTAATAAGATTTTATTTAATACAATTTCTATAAATCATATCAAAATTAATGTTATAATTTATAGATTGCTACATTAGCGCAAGGAAATTCTTGGAGTCCTACTGAATCTAAGATAACGGTATTTCAATCTCAAAAACAATCAGAACTACAAGAAAATTCTACTTATCAAAATGATTTGACTGCCAGTTACCAGAATGCTAATTCACCTGCCATTAAAGCACAAACAGAATCCTTTTTTGCTAGAAGGCAAAATGAAAATGCTAATCGTCCTGAGTAAGTAAATATTGTATCTTTTTATCGTTTTATTCTTATTTTCTAATTTTGTAGAAACATTCCGCCCAATCAAGGAGGTAAATACAGTGGATTTGGTTATCAAATGGAAGCACCTCCAAAAAGTATGTCCCAAGAATTCTTTGACAATGCAGTATCGTCTTTAACAAGTGTGAGATAATTTTATATCATTAAATTATTTTTTAAATTTATCTGTTTATGAATTACTTATCAAGTTTCCATAAGTATTCAAAAAGTTGTCATTATAGGGCTGGCAAATATTTTCTTCTAACGCATCAAAAATAGCATCTAAAGCTACAGAAAATGCTATTAAAATTGGAGAACTTGCTGCATCAAAGGTAAATACATAAAATTTTACATCATTTATAATAACGTTAAATATTTTATAATTAAAAATATTTGACAGGTAGGAGATTTTGGAAGGAAAGGCTGGGGTGATATTGGTGGTACAAATACAGCAGAGCAAAGTCAATATAGTGTTGGAGAACATTATCAAAATTCATCAAACACTTATCAAAATAATATTGATAAACAATCATGCTCTAATGAAAAATCATCTTTAATAACTGGTTCTAGTATGAAGTAAGTATATCAAGAAATATTTTATTTTATAAATTTATACATACATACATACATATGAAAACTTGAAATCTGTTTTAGGAATTCTCCCACTTATCCAAGTTCAGATAATTCTAATTGGAATTGGGGAGATGAATCAGAACAATCAAATGATACATCAGCTGATATAAACTTGTCTTCAAAAAGTTAAAAATAGAAATTTGATAGCACTGTAAAAGTATAACTGTCTCTATTTCTTAAGCAGATAAATGGAATTCCGAATTTAAAATAATTTCATAGAATGAAATTTAAAAAAGCTAATTGTATTATCTTGTGTAAATTATTTTATCAAAGTTTATAATATTTAGTTATTTCTTGCATTTATTATGAACAGCATTAGACTAGATTGAATATAAAGTATAATTTATTCTCTTATAAATTCATGTTTTTATAAATATGTAATGTATAACTTACTAATATATATATATATATACTCATTTTGCAGTGCATGTACTTTACGATAATTTTAATGGTTTTATGATAAATATTTTTAAAGATAAAATTATAATTATCATTTAATAATAATAGATATACAATGATAAATTAATATAGTTATTTCATCTTAATCATAAAATCACTTGCATATGTAATCTATAAAAAGAAATTGTACAGCCGCATGAAAGTAAATGTTAATGTCATATAAAAATGTTTATTACAGTTATAAAATACATTATAATATCACAGTTATCAAAAGTAATTACATTTTATTATAAGTCTATATTAAACACCCAATGAATGGTTTCCAATCATATTACCATTATATTATAATTCACTTACAACTTTTGTATAATTTTGAATACAACTTTATTTTTTATATAGTTTATTTAGAAGTTTTTCTGTAAAATAAAGAAAGCAATTAAATACATATATTTTATACAAATTTCAAATAAATGAGAATAAAATATATCAACCTAAAATTACTTACTTGCCCGAATAAGTTTTTACATTTTTCTTTTGGTTAAGAAGTTTTTCAAGATATAATATGACATCTTGATGATGTGTATTTGTAATTTTTTGAATTACTTCTGACAAACTCTCATAAAGTATTTCTTGATTCTGTTCTGAAAGTTTAGGTATTTCACAGCCACAAGACAACTTATAAAGAAAACGATAAATTTCTCTGAAAAAAAATATAATTTTGATAGATAATAAAAATAAAACAACTATTTAAAACTATTTAATTATAATACCAATACATTCGAGTAGAATTAAACCTTAATAACAACTTAATTAAACATAATATTTTCTATCTATATAATCACCTATAATCATATATCCTGTCTGTAGAGGACGAATGTTTCTCAAATAAACATATAAAAAGTAATGCTTGTCGAATCAATGTATTTTTGTTTTTAAATGGTTCACTCTGTAGCCAATTATTTATTAAAGGTTGTTTATCTTTCTTTATAGCTTTTGATTTAATCTTTAATTCATTTATCATAGCTTCAATATTTTCTTGAGATCTGTTTGGTATCAATGTAGATATACTGGCTACATTTTTATGACTATATAGTTTAAGACCTTTTAACAATAATAATTTTTCACTCCTAGTCCATCTTTTTTCAAGTGAGGAGCTGCATCCGGCATCCTTATTTACTGTATCACTCATTTTAAATATTAAACAGAAAATGCCACATATAATTATTTGTTTATAATCAGCTGTTATACTATGTTACTGAATTGTATCATGTAATTATACTATAGTATACTGAGGCATACTGACTAAGATATGTTCCTTCTTTCACATATTATAGAACTTTTAAAAAACGTCAAATAGTCGTTAGAGTCTGCGTAATCTAGCGGCAAACTGTAAAACTTTTTTACAAGACCTCAGTATACGAAATACAGAATTTTTCGATAGTAAATTAAATTAAGAAAAAAAATATCCATAATGAAATTTTAAACGATGAATATTCGCTTGTTTAAGACTCAGAGCCTATATCAAATATTACTAATAAACAACCACAGTTTATATAACAACTTATGATAAATAGAATATCTCTTATTCGTAATAGATGAAGCTTAACTAATTTTAAGGATTGTTCTCAAAAGTCACAAATGAACGAATGAGATTGGTGACTTAAATATCTTATAAAACAATCACTTTCGATCGATTGCACCACTCAGGAAACAAAATTAATTTCAACATTCGATAATCTCATTAATTTGATACTATATTACAGAAAAATAAAAATAAAATTTTGTACATTTTTATCAAATATATAATTAAAAGAAAATTATCTTAAGAATATTACATGATCACTCGCATGAATATTAGCATGCGCAAGTGATATGCGCAGTAGAATTATAATGCATTGCGCACTCGCAATGTAGCCAGAGGATATGGACTGCAGTAGCGAAGAATACTTTGATCATCTTTCCTCACTTGACCGGCCATGATGTTAAGCGCCGTATCGAGGGCAGCCGCTGGAGCCCTAAGGGCCGTCAAACCCACCCTTTTTCAAAATGAAGTTGTGAAAGTAGCTACTACTGTTTCAGTAGACAGTAAGTACATTAAAGTTTCTTTTCAATACTTTATGATATCTTATAGAAAATTATGTTAACATCCTTATCCCATTTTCTCTATTTCGTTCGTCATATAATATTGTAAGAAGAAACGTAATCTATTTGAAATGTATTCTAGTTTCTGCTATTATCGTAAAAAAAAGAGTTATGCGAAAAGAAATCATAATTAAAATTGTCATTTACGAATGTTAAAAAATGTGTTCTGTGATTCGATTATATAATCTATATTATTTGAGCGGATCAGTAAGATACTATTTTACCAATATGGCGATTATATAGTCTTCTGAATTATTCTCTTAAAATAATATTTTTGAAACTTATTGAACATTGAGAATATTTATAACTATCTGCGATTTCTTTAAAATTCGTTATGTTGGAAATATTTAATGTACTGGTTTCATTTTTGTCGAGTGACAAGTTAAGTATTTTTCATTTGTTTGAAATTTAAAATCATTATAACTATATATAAGAAAAAAGAAATAAATTATTTATCATTGATTATAATAACCAAAGGAAACTATATAAAGAATTCTAATAAAAAAAAACACTGTATATGTTTTGTATTATGTAACAACATTTTCACAAGTGTTATGTAGTCTATTTCTTTTTTCTAATTATCAGATTACTTTATAAATTTTTTATATTTATTAATACAAACTTTTACATACTGTTGATTTCTAATATTATATTAATTTATTTTATTTTTTAGAGAAAAATTATGCCAAAGCAGCAGCTTCTAAAGGTGGTGCTCAGGGTAAAATTGTCGCTGTCATTGGTGCTGTTGTGGATGTACAATTCGAAGATGCTCTTCCACCTATTCTTAATGCGTTGGAGGTACAGAACAGAAGCCCTAGGCTAGTACTAGAAGTAGCCCAACATCTTGGAGAAAATACTGTGCGTACTATTGCTATGGATGGTATGTATATATATTTAAAACATGAATATATAAAACAATCATAAAATGTATGTTATTTTTATATAACGTCAAATAAATAAGTTGATATATGCGTATCATAAACTGTTCTGCCCCGATGTATTTATAGGTACTGAAGGTTTAGTACGTGGTCAGGGTGTTTTGGATTCTGGTTATCCCATCCGTATTCCTGTTGGTGCTGAAACCCTGGGACGTATTATTAATGTAATTGGTGAACCAATTGACGAACGTGGACCCATTGGTACAGACAAGTTAGCCCCTATCCATGCAGATGCACCTGAATTTGTAGAAATGTCCGTAGAACAAGAGATCTTAGTTACAGGAATTAAAGTCGTAGATTTACTTGCTCCTTATGCCAAAGGAGGAAAGATTGGTAAGATTTAAATTCTAGTTATAACCTTAAATATATTATAGTCCTCTTTATTATACATCTCGCTTATACTTTGCTTTTGTTAAATAAAGGTCTATTTGGTGGTGCTGGAGTTGGTAAAACTGTGCTTATTATGGAGCTTATCAACAATGTTGCTAAAGCTCATGGTGGTTACTCTGTATTTGCTGGTGTAGGAGAAAGAACGCGTGAAGGCAATGACTTGTATCATGAAATGATAGAATCTGGTGTTATTTCCTTAAAGGATAAAACTTCTAAGGTAGCACTTGTCTATGGTCAAATGAACGAACCACCAGGTGCTCGTGCCCGTGTAGCTTTAACTGGTTTGACAGTAGCAGAATATTTCCGTGATCAAGAAGGACAAGATGTACTATTATTCATTGACAACATTTTCAGGTTCACCCAAGCTGGTTCAGAGGTGTGTTGCTGGTAGTTATGTATAAAATTTAAACACAATTCAATTGATATTTTAATATGTTTTCTTAAAGCTTATTAAAATTATTTGTTATTCTCTTTTTTTTATTCTTTTTTTTTTTTTTTTTTTTTTTTTTTTTTTTTTTTTTTTTTTTTGTAGGTATCAGCTTTGTTAGGACGTATTCCATCAGCTGTAGGTTATCAACCAACCTTAGCAACTGATATGGGTACCATGCAGGAACGTATTACTACAACTAAAAAGGGATCTATTACTTCCGTACAAGCCATTTATGTACCTGCAGACGATTTAACAGATCCTGCTCCTGCCACTACCTTTGCCCATTTAGACGCAACTACTGTACTGTCGCGTGCTATTGCTGAGCTGGGTAATAATATTTTTGTTATAATATATATTTTGCTTAGGACTACTACATGACATATTTATGAAACCTTATATATATATATATATAATTTGTAATTATTTTAATTATTCATAAATAGGTATCTATCCAGCTGTGGATCCGTTAGATTCGACATCTCGTATTATGGATCCCAACATTATCGGCCCTGAACATTACAATATCGCTCGTGGTGTACAAAAGATTTTACAAGATTACAAATCCCTTCAAGATATCATTGCCATTTTAGGTATGGACGAATTGTCTGAAGAAGATAAGCTTACAGTTGCACGAGCACGTAAAATTCAAAGGTTCTTGTCTCAACCCTTCCAGGTAAAAATTATTTCGTTTATTTCTCTTCTTTCTCTGTATTATGAGATATTCATCGAGAAAATGTCGTTAAATAGGTTGCTGAAGTATTCACTGGCCATGCTGGCAAATTAGTACCATTACAAGAAACCATTAAAGGATTCCAAAAGATTTTAGGTGGAGAATATGATCATCTGCCAGAAGTTGCATTCTACATGGTGGGTCCGATTGAAGAAGTAGTAGCTAAAGCTGAATCATTAGCGAAACAATAAATTGTATTTGTTAAAAATCACCATAAACATACCATAAGTCTATGAAAATCATCCAATAGTTAACGTTTATCTTTTATTTATGGTAAATAATATGGCATTTTCGCAAAAAAATAGTTAATATTTTAAAATTGTTTAGTTTTACTTTAAAGTAAAATATAATATTGAAATATACTATATATAATAAAATTCATAAAATTGTTAAACTTTCAAAAACATAAGTAAACAAATTTTATACAATTCGCGATGTAAATTTTGTTTTAAAAAATATCCTTATTCATATATCATCGCAGTGATCATATTACCAATAACATATACAATTTTATAGTATATGTTAAATATAAATAAAAATAATTAAAAAGAATACGCGTTTGTAACTTTGAACAAACCTATATAACAAACCATAATCTTTGTATTTATTTCTTTTGGTCCTTTTTGATACAATATGGATATACATAAAAATATGTATTTTGAATGATACAAGGTGATTATTTCTTATAAAATTACTATATGAATTTATTCATATTTTAAGAGCGAGAGCAAGGAGTAGCCCCAAAATCAAGCATAGGTTTCTCTAGTCTGTATGTATCCTTTAGAATCTAAAAAGAAATCGGTTTTATAAAATCAAAAATTTTAGATTTTTATTTGTATATAATTAGATTAATGCTAATAATTACTTTCCATTGCTCCATATTTAAAGACATAATATTCTGAATATTCATGTGTGTCCCAATTTGTTTCCTTTGTAATGTCATTTCTTTAGAACATAGTTGAATGACAAGTATTCCTGTATTATCTACAATAATAAAATATAAATATGATTTCTCTCATAGAGAATAAAATAATTACCTCTTTCCAGTTTTATAATACCATCTCTAATAAGAAATGATACATATAACATATTTTCAATTGTTTTTCCAAAATCATCTGGATGTAAAATTAAACAATAAAAATCCAATGGCTTTTGATTTATTTTGTAATAATATTTGATAAATTTCTTAATTTTATCTACTGTCTCTTCTACACTTTCCTCATCTTTATTAACAACTACCACATTTTCTGGTGATTTCATTATAGCTTGAGCTTCTTTAATTGTTGATTTTTTATTAACTATTTCTTTTTTTTCTAGTGGTGTCAATAAACCTAAAAATAAATAAAATTATTATTTTTATCTTAATTTCACAATTATTTTTATATAAGTATCTTATAAATTACCAAGTAAAGTAGTATATTCAGGTATCCTTTTAAAAGATCTTGTTACTTCTGTTTCTAAAACAGACCAATCTGGATTTTCTAATAATTCATCTGGGAGCTTACGTGTATATTGTAACTGAGATATAAAAATATATGTTATTACATTCATGATACTATCCCTGTATCTGTTTATTATATTTCATTAAATACTTACAATCTTTTTTGCAAAATCTACATGATTATATGAACTTATATTTTGCGTTAAAGATTTAGTACATCTTGTCAAAATTTTGGATGAAATATTTATTGCTTCAGAATCCAAAAATATTTCTTCCTGATTGTTCACTGAAAAAACAAGCTACATTTATATTAAAATATTTTTCTTAATAAGATAAATCTTTATAAAAAATAATACTCTTTTCATTAAGGCTTGTTTCTAGAACAGCATTATCGCCTTCTTTCATAACTTCTTCCAAAGCTCTAAGATCATTAACACCTAAATGTTCATTCCTTTCTCCTAAAAAAATAAAATAAGATTACTAAGAAAATTAAATTAAAACAAACAAAATATTACTTACGAAGAGACAATGCACAAGACAAAGCATTCCATAGAATTTCTTTCCGTTGTTGAGGTGATCGAGTTACCGATGACCTCTCTGATTGATTGGCACTATCTGGCATATTTTTATAACTTATTTTGTGTACAAAATAGAAACTTTATATATATATAAGCATATATAATCCTTTCTGTTGATTATTTAGGGACCTGAAAAATTATTGAAAATACAAAGATTATAAATAATATTAATAAAGATTGTTTATTTGTATATTGTAACTTCCAAATATATAATAAATGCTATAATTAGAACCTTCCATATACCCAATATAAATATTTTAATAATAAATGTTATCACAAATTAACAAATTTAAAAATTAACAAATTTTATCGAAGTTTATCAATTTTATAAAGAATCTTAACAATATTATAGAATGAGATAAATAATAAATGAGGCAAATGTATACTTAGATGAATTTTTAAAAACTATGACAAAAATATGCAACTTTGTGATTCTTGATTACATCAATTTATTTTTATCATAAAAATGAAAATCGAATAATTAATTAATTTATTTATTTAAATTAACAAAAATAGATTTAAATATACTTGCTAAATAATTATTTTCATCTGATTCGATCTTCATCGATCTATTGTACTTTTTAACGACTTCGAGAATCAAAATTAGATTCTCGAATTGTTTCTAGTTAAAAAATTATAAATAAGAGAATATCAATCTAATCAATCTTATGATTTTATTAAATTAATAAAATATAATCAATCGAAAAAAAAATTAAATATCGTAAATTATATACTCACACGCTTTGTTTTTAATTGATCGTAGATATATTATAGAAAGGAACGAAGTTCACAAAAGCAGGTGGGCTTGGATGGAATCAAAACGTGCTGCAACTTTGACAGTTCGTCGTTTTGTCGTGCGCATTCGAAGTTTTATCGATAAAAATTAAGAAAAAATAATGGAAGAAAATAATGCTAAAGTAATATGTTTCGAAAAAGATATTAATGAAATAATAATAATATTATTTACAAAACGTTAATAGGGCGTATTTTTAACAAATTGAATTTTCAGACTGATCAGAACAATCAAGATGACTCAGATTCCGAGGTGGACGAAATTGAGCCAAAACTTAAATATGTTAGAATGCGAAATGATTTGGAACATATTTTACAAAATGATGCTGCTAGTTGTATCGCTGTGCATCCTAAGGTATGAATAATGCCTTTTCAATAATATGTCTTACGTAGAGAGAAATTATTCATAAATATATTTGATTGGAGAGGTTAACTATTGTTCGTATATTTATCTTCGCCATAATATATTTCAGTTTCTTTGTTTGGGATCACATTGGGGAATGATACATCTTTTAGATCATCAGGGCAATAATATACAATCAAAAACTTTACAAGCACATATTGTTGCTGTCAACCAAATTTCTATTGATCATAATGGTGACTTCATTGCATCTTGCAGCGATGATGGCAAAGTTTTTATTTATGGTTTATATAGCACAGAAAATAATCATAATATAAATCTTAGTAGACTTGTCAAGAGTATAGCTATTGATCCTAATTATTATAAAAGTGGTAGTGGAAGAAAATTTATTACAGGTATTTCAATTTGTCTTATAAAAAGTATTAAAAGTAAAATAAAGAACATTATAAGATAATTGTATTAATTTTTAGGAGACGACAAATTAATTTTATATGAAAAAACATTTTTATCCAGAATGAAGTCAACAATTCTTTCTGAAGCAAAAGATGGAGTAAGATCTATAGCATGGGCTGGTCAATTCATAGCTTGGGCATCTGGTACAGGTGTCAGAGTATATGATTCAAATGCTAGATGTTCTTTAGGTCTTATTAAATGGACTAAAACCGAAGAGTAAGTAGTATATTCTAAATTATTTCACTTGCAATCTATATATAAAGATATTATTTCAGAAATGTTTTCAATGCCATGTTTCATATAGAGCGCTACCAGAACACTATAGATGTAATCTTCGTTGGTCAGATGATCGAACATTACTAATTGGATGGGTGGATATAGTGCGTATTTGTCAAATAAAAAAGAGATCAGTACAGGAAATGGTTAATAGAGATTTACCTGAATTCGTGGTAGATCCAGGTAAATTATTTATTATTTATATTTGTTTAATAAAAAAAAATCATAAACTTATATTTTATAATATGATTTTAATTTTAGTTTCAACATTTCAAGTGGATTTTTATATATCTGGTATTGCACCTTTAGACAATCAACTGGTATTGTTAGGATGCTTAAAAGAATTAGATAATGATGGGAAAAGTCAAAGACCAATTTTGCACATTGTTGAGCCAAAGTGCGAAGACTTTTCTGTAATTTGTGCAAATCCATTGACTTTGCGAGGTTATAAAGAGTATAGCTGTAATGACTATCATTTAGATTGTTTAACAAATGAAAACAGGTAAGAAATACTTCATAATATTTTTATTATAAAGTATATGATTTATTATTTAATAGAAATAACTTAAATATTTTATATATCTAGGTTTTTTATCGTAAGTCCAAAAGATGTAGTTGTAGCAAGTTTGTATGATTGTGATGATAGGATTGAATGGTTAATAAGCCATCGAAAATTTGAACAAGCATTAGAAGTTGTTAGTGGTAGTGATGGAAAAGATTGTAAAAGATATACTTTAGTCAATGTGGGTCGTCTGTATTTGGATCATCTATTGGCTTGTGAAAAGTATGATGAAGCAGGAAAATTGTGTCTAAAAGTTTTAGGCCGGAATAAAAAATTATGGGAAGAAGAGGTTAGTTGTTTTACATGATAATTAAATTTTTGTCATGCTTAGAATTAAAAATATTTTATGTTAACAGGTATATAAATTTGCAAGGGTTCATCAATTAAGATCAATTTCTTCTTACCTCCCACGAGGTGATGTAACTTTAGATCCATTAATTTATGAGATGGTTTTATATGAATATTTGAAAATAGATCCAGATGGTTTTCTTGAATTAGTTAAAGAGTGGTCACCAACATTATACACAGTTGCAGCTGTTGTTAATGGTGTTTTGGAACATCTTATAGTTCATAATCAACGACAAAATGTTCTTTTAGAAGCTTTAGCAATTTTATATATTCATGATGGAAAATATGATAAAGCATTAGCAATGTATTTAAAACTTAGACACAAGGGTGTATTTTATTTGATACAAAAATATCAATTATATTATTCTATATATGATATGATTGAAAAATTAATGGATTTAGATGCAGAACGTGCAATACAATTTTTTTTGGAAAAAGAAAAAGATGAAACGCAGAAAAAAAAAGAAAAGTTCAGAGTACCACCTGAAATTATTGTTCATGAATTGCGACACAAATATTTTTACTTATATTTGGTATGTTAATAATAAATATATAAATTACGAACAATTGAAAGAAATTAAACACATTTATAATATAATTATATGATTTTTTAAATACTACTTTATAGTATCTAGATGCTTTAGACAAAAAAGATACAAATGATTCCAAAGGCAAATATCATGGATTACTGGTTCAACTATATGCAGATTACGCTAGAGATAAACTACTTCCACTTTTACGTCGTTCTGATAACTATCCGATACAGGAAGCATTAGATATTTGCAGTCAACGAAAGTTCTATCCAGAGATGGTGTATCTTTTAGGAAGAATAGGAAATATATCTGAAGCTTTGGCTCTTATGACTAGAGAATTAAATGATATGGAAAGTGCTATTGCTTTTTGTCAGGAACATGATGATGAAGAATTGTGGAATGATTTAGTAAATTATTCTTTGGATAAACCAAGTAAATAATGACTTGCAATATATCTTAGATTAATGTTTTTTAAGTTTAATTAGATTCTTTAGATTAAGTAGATTCTTTTTCTTCTAGAGGCTATCACATTTCTTCTTCAAAAAATTGGAACATATGTTGATCCTAGATTAATGGTACAGAGAATAAATCCATCTTTAGAAATACCTGGCTTAAAAAAAGCTTTGGTTAAAATGATGTGCGATTATAATTTGCAAGTATCTATACAAGAAGGATGTAAGAAAATTTTATCTAATGATTATTTTGATCTTCATGAAAGATTGGTTCGTTGTCATCAAAAAGGTATACTTATAAACGGTATGTATTTTGAGTAATAGTTCGTATATCTATAAGAAATATTTGTAATATATCACTATGCTTTAATTAATCTTTATTTTTTATTCATTTAGATGATCAATTGTGTGGAGCTTGTCATAGAAAAATAATTATGGGAGGTATAAATGATAAATATATCTTCTTTAAAATAATTTGAAAAATATTTTTTGTTTCTTTTTTATAAACAAAATAATATTTGAATTTTTATTGCAGAATCAAAAAATTTAGTCATATTTTATTGCAAGCATTCATTCCATGAGGACTGTTTACCAAACTTCAAATTAGTGGTATGTAATGTTATTGTACATTAATTATAATATTTCTTTTTGAGAATTATAAAATTTTTTATATGGTTATTAAATGTTTTAGGAAAATTGTGTAATTTGTAATTCACAAAAAGAGACTTCACCAGGTAGGAAATGATACAGGTAAGATCTTTCAATAAATATTGTTTAAATCATGCATATAGGTAAGACACATTCACATAGCTTAAGAATATGTTAATTTGTTTAATAACACAGTCGACTTTTTTTGATAATTATCATTGCTTATATTTATTTGATATAAATGTTTCATTTCGAAATATTTTCTTCATTGTGAATTAACTTATAAGTCATAATCATACCAATTAATAAATGGTTCTTTATCAATTATTATAATTAATAAAAAAATATATTTTCTACTTCATAAGAATGAATGCAAAACAAAAATAATAAATTATAATATATATTTTGTTTCGCATATACAATAATAATACATATAAAAATTATTTAATAATAATTATTTAAAAAGTTTATGAATCTTTAGAATTATATTTGAAATTCTTTTTATCATTTTTTAAATATTTTTATTCTCTATGGAAGTATCAAAAGTTAATATAGGTGTGTTGTCGCTTTCGTTTTTTTTTGTTCGGTAGAAATCATATCATTTGAGGACAGTGAATCAATAGAATAATGAGAACTTGTTGATTCTTTGAATAATTGATTTTGCTATAAATATGTAATTAACAAAGTATAGCATATTTTTCTACTACTTTAAAATTATACCTAACTATGATAAATACTTGCCATTCTGCAACTTGTGCATAAAGGATAAAAATCACACATATTTGAATGTCTTTGTTGTGTAGGTATAGTGATCTTTGAAATTTGTTCCGTTGAAATAAATTCCTGACTTTCTGGACATACGGAAAATGCCTTAAAAAATTGTATTGTAAAATCTACTACATGGAGAGGTTTCACTGCAAAAATTAAAATAAAGTATCAGGGCGCTTGAGATAAGTATATCAGTAAATCTCTTTGTGTATTTGTATAATATATATATTAATTAATGTAAAAAACACTCTATATCGAATAATATTATAAATATTTTATTGTATTATATATATATATATATATATATTCTTGTATAGACTGAATTATTCTTGATATTACCTTGCATAAATTAAATTATTGCTAAGTTTGCTTACCAATTAGTAATGTTTGTGTATAGTCAGCTATTAAATGCTTTACTTCAACATGATTAATTAAATATTCTATGAACTTTGTTACTTCATTACACTGTAAAATAACTATCAATCATTATACATAATTGTATAATCAATTGTCTAATATACATTGATAATGTAATCTATACTTTTTCGTCTAAATATTTAGAGAATATCTCCATATCCTCTGCCCAATAATTATTTCGTATCGCTATTCTAAGTTTTTGAGTCATTGGATTTACATTTTCTAAAGATTTGCTTTTTAACATGTAAGATGTTGACAACCAATTGTGTTCTAATATTTTTCCTTTTGGTGTTAAATACGTTTTCATACTTTCTACATTTCCATTTTGATTTTCTATTAAACGTTCAATTGTGTACACTTTTATGTAACTTTTATATAATTTCATACATTCTGCAGGAGTGCACTTCTATATTGAAAAATTGAAGTAATTCATGATGAATAGAAAATTGGGTATTAAAATAAATATAAATGGAACAATGTAATAATAAAATGTATAATAATGTGTCTAACATATTGACATGTAGTGATATTTCCATCAATCATTATGTTTTGAAATGTTAATGTTCCATTATAGTTAATTATTGTGAGATATCTCATAAGTAATAAATTTGTGCCTTCACTTAATAGTTTTATATTCTGTGGATATATTAGATTTTTACAATTCCTAAATCTGTTATGTTGATATGTTTGACTTGTTTCTACATAATAACTATTGTCCTGAATTCCCATAAATAATGTTTTTTCATTTAAGCTGCCTTTATGATATACATATCTGGGAAAGAAATTATTTTTATAATAATAGAAAAAAAAAATAGTAAAAAATATTTATGATAAACCAACTCTGTCCTTTTTTCTTCCAGGCAGTTGAATTTGTCAGTTGATGAACAAACGACTTTTGATCCACCAAAATAATCATCAGTATTTATGCAGAATTTTGTATTAATTAAAAATTCATGTTTTTGAGGACCGATATTTTCTACAGAAATGCAACAATTTCCTATCGAATTTATCTGCGTGATTATTTCATTTTTGAGACAAATCAACAAAGTTTCTTTAAAACACAATGCTGCTAATCTGTTATGATCTAATGAAATATAACAAGAGTATTAACTTTCTAATTAACATTTTCTTTTTACATTATATTTCTAATTGTATATTATTCACAAAGTATTTCTATATAAAATAGATCTTATTTAATTTTACATATATTTATATTTTTTTTTCAATCAAATATAGGATTAATAAACATATCTAAGAGTTTTTATTAATTCTGAATTTAATATTAAAAAATTATTTCTCATGCAACATGACGAAAATAATATAAATTAAATTTACCAATGGGAAATTTGAGAATCCATTCCTGTGGATTAGACGATTGAATAAATGTATCAGCCATTGAAACAAAAATGAGGTTTGTTGATACACTGGTCTGTTCTAATCAATACTATACGGTTTATATTAAAACAAATGATGTTAACAGTAATTCTATTGTTTTCAAAAGTTAAAATTGTGGACGTGTGTGTTCTATATATATGGATGTAAGAAGAATAATTGGTCCAACAAACATTGTTGAAGTTCAACATTTTTTTATAAAAATTAAAAAATAATTTTTTTATATTCTATTTAATTTTATATTATTTCACTTATTAATACTGATCTATTTAATTATAACAATTTTATGTATTACAAAAAAATAGAAAATCAGATGTTTATATTACTTTGAAAAATATTTGAAATTCAAATAATTTCATCATTAATAAATTATAATAACCATTGTACATAAAAGTTTTCTACATAAATGGATTTCTAAAATACAGTCATGTATTAATTGTACATACAACATATAAATTTCTACAACAATTTTGTATTCGACAAAAAAATCTCCCGCCAAATGATTCAAATCTTTTCATATTGATACAGTAAAATCTAAGAACGAAATTATTACTGTATTATTAATAATTTATAAAAATAGAAACAAAAAGTTTATCAAGAAGAAACAATAAAATTATTGTAGAATACTGATATTAAAAAAATTATTTCATAATATTGACTAGCCAAGTAAAGTGACATGACTTATGTAGTCTTGTCATATTTTGAACGGAGATAAAAAATATGAAATGAGAATTGGAACATCGTGAAGTATTTCAAAAGTAAAATAAAGAATTTAATAATTCTTAATTATTAATTTGAGACAGATTAATTGATTCAGAGAAATTAATAATTTATTTTCGTACACAAAAAATGAACGATTCTAATTATGAATATATTGCATCAATTCCGCATAAGAGTGAATTACGTTGCATTATTTGCGAAGTTGATTTTATGAAAATTCAGGACTTACCAATAAAATCGAACTATCATTGGCAAATATTAAAATGCCGGTAAAAATGACCGTAATTTATTAAATTATCTGTAATATTAATAATTTTTTCATTAAAATGTAGATGCACTTTTTTTTATATATATAATGACGATTATTACATTACATTTTAAATTATATGATCAACGTACGTAAATTTATATTTTAGAATGATAATTCAAATTATTCAGGAAGTAATAGCGTCGCCAATATTAGGAACACCTGGTTTAATATATGTTATTGCTACCAAAGAATTCATTGAAAGCAACAATCTGAAAACGCATTTAAAACATTTGGATATTTTAGTAAATCTTTTATTTATATATTTAACTATATTTTATTCTAATAATTTCAATTTATTAATATTTATAATGTTTTAAATAACAATGTCATTTTAATTTACTTCTTTTTGTAAGTATGTGGACTCACAAGAAGTTTCCATGGATATATATGCAAAGTGCCTTAATTACACAATGGAATGTAAAATAGCACCATTGTGGAACAAAGTTGGGCAATATTATGTTCATGGAATGAAATTTTATATAATAACAGAAGAGTTTAATGCATTAAAAGTAAAAGTCGTTATAAATGGTACTGTGCCGGTCATTGTTATTATTTATACTTGGTTCATATAAGTTTCATATATATATATGTATATATATATATGATAAATTCTACTTATAAATGACATTATGATTAAATAGAAAAAAAATTTTAGATGAAAATACACAATTATACTTCTATCCAATAAAGATCAAAATACCACTTATACAACTAGAAGACTTAGGCTTATTAGATTCATTGATAAGAGAATTTCAAGCTGATGACAATGGTATTATTGATTTAAGTAAATATTGCCATTCTGTACATATTCTGCCTAGGTATTCATTTATTATATTGAAAATATTTGGTTTTTATATATGAATAATATACTTTGTAAATATAATTAATAATATTTTCTATTAGTATGAGAACGGCGAGACTAGTATCTATATCTAAAAAAATTCCTTCTAAATGCCCCTTTGCAAATTATGATGAATTACGTAAATATTGGATAGATATGGTATTTATATAATTTGTATACCATTATATTATTATTTATTTTTATAAAACTAATACGTACTATAATATTATGAATATCATATTTAAACAAAATTTAAATTTTTAGAATGGCTATTATTTACCAATTACCGAAGATGGTATTATGTATTACGAAGTCAAATTTCATTCATCTGAAGCTAATAGTTTTATATATCCCAGTGTATGTGTAATAAAAGGACCTATTCAATATATCCCTCGTAAAGATGCAAATAACATAATTTCACAATTTATTAATGACTTATATAATACATTGAACAAAGTATGTGATAAACAGTTGTATATATACAATAATAATAAAGAAATAGATCATCAATTTAAATCATCAGACGAGGTATTTACAATTAAATAAATTAATTTTACAGGACTATATTATAAGTCATTTTATATGTTTTCATAATTACTTAACAGAATACAAGTAAAGTACAAAACCAACATTACTTATTATTAACAAGGAACAAAGAATTAATCGGTAATAATGTTACCAATAATATGATTAATAATATGGACAATATGATTGATAAAAATTTTAACCAACAATTAGAGCCTAGAACTGGATATGGATATAATACTACGATAAACTTCAGTAAATTTGAATATCTTGTATTAAAACCACTTACTGTCTTATCTAAAATCCATGTTATTAATTTGTATTATTAATCTAGGCAAATCTATCAAAACCACGAGTTCATTAAATGTTAAAGAATCAAATGATAGAGAAAATTGTATTTATAATTTAGAAACATGTAAACAACTCATGAAATTTAAAAGAAATAAACAAATAAGTCAACCCTTTTTAAATACTTCTTTGACAATAAAAAATGAAACTCAAACTGTCGAAAACGAAGTACAAATAGAGAATGAAAATACCTCTGCCTTTTTTAAAGAAATAAACTTATTGTTAGATCAGAAAACGTTTTACAAGGTAACTACTTGTTTATTATTTTCATTATTTTATTATTTATTTTTTTTTATTATTTACTTTTTATCGATTACTATTCATCCATTTCAAAAGTTTTAAATAAAAAAAATTTAATGTAAGATATGTTCTATTTAAACAGTCTCAAATGAAAAATAATACATTTGCTAATGCAACATTAAAACAAAAACTATCAAATGCAATGTGTACTACCAAATTTGTGAGTATTTATTATAAATTTTATATAATGAACATAAGTTTACAAAATAATAATCGAAGTTTTTAATGTATAGGGAAAAACTATTGATTTAGAAACATTAGCAAAAGATAATAAGTTAGGTGAAGTATCAAATATTATTTTAAGCAATTGGTTGTATAAACACCTAATTCCACATAATAGACAAGCAAAAAAGGCTGACTTAATTGAAAAAGTATTAACACAAATAAGAAGTACGAAAAAATATGTATAATTTATAACAAAAAATATATATTTTTTCCTCTGTAAAAAGGTTTAATTTAACAATAACAACATTTTCTTTTGAATCAATATCATTGTAAATGGTTTTTATTCATACATTAATAAATAAACATAAAAACTACGTTCCTCCCATAAATGTTAAGATTAATTTACATCTACATTATTCTGTAATTAGTTGGCAAAAAGAGATCTGTTATATTAATGATTGAAATATTAGTCAATTTAAATAATTTACAAAAAGAAACACAATCAATAATTATATTCATATTAAATAGGCATTTTCAATCAATATATTATCAATACTTATTTGCCTATTTTTACTTTTTCATAATATAACATAACATAACATAATTGAACACAATCACCAGTTTAATCAAAATGAAAATATTTATTTTATGGAATTTGAACAGAATTTTTTAAAGAATAAATTTTTTTTCTTTTCTTTCTTTTCTTTCTTTCTTTCTTTCTCTTTTTTTTACTTTTTTTTTGTTTTGTTTTTTTTTTCTTTTTTTTTTTTTTTAATATAGGAAATTGTATATTAAACTTAAATCAAGATTTACACAGATAAAAGATAAAAAGAGAACGAAGATTCAGTACAAAGATTCATGGTTTTGGTCATTAATTTAATAATTAATATTAATGATAAATATTTATAAAGAATTTTTATAAAAACATTTATAAAGAATATTTATCATTATTATTAATTATTTTGTGTGTGTGTGTGTGTGTGTGTGTGTGTGTGTGTATGATGTGGTGTGATGTGTATATTAATATAATAAATTTTATATAGATACATATATCGTTGGAAATACTAAACACTTTTTTACGTTAGTGGCAAATAATCGAAACTGTATAAATTGTTTCAATATTCTTAAATTAATATTATTACACTAATTTACTCGACATACGTGTTTCGCTTATATATCTAATGTTATAAATTTCAATTTAAGTAACACGCACCATCGTCAGGAAATTTACCATGTGGGACGCAATCAGAGTTTAGATTATAAATTGTTAGAGTTACAATTTTGACATTACTTTTCCATTCAAAATTATATCACTTGAATGGAAATTATGTGCACTACATATTGTCTTAGGTCCATCGTTCCTCAATCAATTTATATATACAAAAGTTCAGCACATAATGCTATTTCAACTAGGTTTTAACACATACATACTTAGGCGCATGAGGCACAAAAGCTGTATGTATATGTGTTTGCTCATTTATTATTTTATACAAAATTGGTATATTTTGTAACTTAAAAGCTGTTTGATAAGTAGCGATGATGAGAAAATAAGACATAATAAAATTATGTAATTATAATTTGAAGTAATAGCTAAAAATAATGATATTTTTACATTATTTATTTTACTTGTATCATTTCTTAAATTGTAAATTTAGTAGAATAATTATTTATGTAGAATATTAATAATAATAGATATTAAAACGTATAGCTGTTCTTCCAATAATTAAATATATTCAACAGATCATCTAAAATGCATCTATCGATGAATATACTTTGTATATTCGTCTCTTCTTCATTAGAATATTCTTAACACAAAATCTTGACATATTTTTAGCATTTCTTTTTTTTAGAGAAGAGACCTCATTTTATTACTATTAGAAGTCATATTAATACAAAATCTTACCATTAATTGTATACAAATTAATTATATATCATTATAACATAAACTCAATAATTTTAATATCTTGTAGGCACGTATGATCATTGTCGTGATTATAATCTGATTATTTATTATTATTTCAAAATAGGTCCAGCCGTATCAAGCTACACGGACGGCATGAGAAGAAATCGAGGACCAGTGTAATATACACATTGAATATATTATTATCAGAGCGTGTTGATACAGAATGATTACAATTTTAATAACAAAAAGAATATCTCTCTGGCTTATTCCTGACGATAGCGCGAAAGGAAGAAAGGGGACGGTGGTGTCAGGTTGGCTCGGTTTATGGGTACAAATAAATTTAACTTTTATCTATCATTGAACTATAAAGAAGGATAAACAATTTTACAATTTACCATATTTCTTATACATTTTTCTACTATTCAATATATTTGAAGCAAACTGTATTGGATATATTTAAGAAAAATGGTAGATCGAACTAATATGCCTATTTTTCACTTGAGTAATGTAAAAATTAAAAAAGAAGATATATATTTCATACATAATTGAAAATATAATAATTTCATAGAATATAAAAAGTGAAATAAAAGGAAAATAAAAACAATAAATAAATAAATGATTGATTTGTACACTTTATTCATTAATATAAAAGATAGTAAAATGTTGAGAAAATAAAATAGAAAATATAACAAAAATAATGTCAACATATTACTGATGAATATATGAATACGGCAATTCATATTCATATACAAAGAATATAATAATGACTGGACAATAAATTACTGCCATGTCTGACAGTTATCATATGCATTTAAAATTGATAAGAATGTGACCATAAAGTAATGGTACCTGATTAATAATATATAATTTTAATAGAAATATATACTTGAAATATCATTAATATTACTCAGTTATTCAAAACGTTAAAACGATGATAATAATCACAATGACAGAAATAGAAACATAGTAGCAATTATATCAATAGTAGCGATATCAATAATGGTAGTAATAACAATAACAATAATAAAATAGTAGTATTAATAATAATAATAATAGTAGTAGCTGCAGCGATAATAATTAAAATGAAAATTATTAGTTAATAGCAATAGCTATAATAACAAATTTGACTTAAAATCTTGTATTGTAGTTTTGCACATGCACACATGTTTGCAGAATGTTCCATTACATGAAAAAATAGATACATGTATTCCACATATATTTAATGATTATTATTCTTATTCTAATTATGCATTTTTTATATTAATCATTTTATTAATAACCATACATAATCTAGATTATATAAACAGGATAAAAAAAACTTTTGTAAATGCTATTGTATTTTATGAAGTTTGTAAATATTCTATACATTTATAATTGTAATTGAACATTCTGCATTGAAAAACTTCCAATACTGTTACTAAATCGTAAAGGAATTAGAACACACGATCTGTTTTTGTACAAATAAACAATTGTACAATAAAACAAAAATAGAACAGTGTAATAAATAATATTCGTAATAATCCTATTTTTTCCGTCTTACATACGCGCGCAGCATACATATACATTTCTTTTTTTCTTTCTCTCTCTCTCTCTCTCTCTCTTTTATCATTTTATAGGACAATAATAGATCAAAAACAGAATATAGTTAATTTTTTAAATTTAACAAGTAACACACGATTTGATAAGAATTTACTCATAAAAAACTGCAGCTGCGTAATATAAAAATTTCTAAAGAAAGAGAGGGAGAGTGGAATATATATTATTTAGTAATGTCATGCATAAGAATACTATATAACTGGATGGCGCATTAACATTTGTGATTTAAAAATCGAATTAAAATGATGTGCAATTCAATTCATTATTCAAATAATATCTAAACAAAAAAATTACACAATAGAACAATTATATTGATCTTATTATTAGATAAAAAAACGTCAATAACAATTAGGCAAAGTAAATGTGTAAATGGATTCCCTACATTCACATTACTTTTGCTTATCCCTCAGTGTTATTTCTGTTTTATTTTTCTTCATATATACATATCTATTACTTTGTGTTCTACTTTGATTATGGACGCTACTGTATGGCGTGTTTATTAACACTGTTTCTATGATATGCAATGCTATCATCTTTGCGTCTGAAATATTATATGTTGCATAATGCAAGTTTATCAATAAAGTAGAAATTGATGCAACCATGTCTAGTATGAAGTAATTTATACATTCACTTTTCTTATTGATACGATTCATGAATCCACGAAGGATGCAAAAACTATGACTTTGACGACCCACGGGTGACAGAACTCATTATGAACATAAAATTTCATTAAAAAAAAAAAAAAAAAAAAAAAAAATAAAATAAATAAATAAATAATTTTACATAGATATATATATATATATATATATATATATATATATATATATATATATATATTATTGTTATTAGAAATGAACCAAATCAATACACAGCATGACGTCTGATATTTACAAATAAGTTTCTCTGAAAAATATCTTGGGCGTAGGTCAGAAAATCTATAAGGCTCCACGCATCTTGTGGACCAGTCACAGCAAGATTAAAAATTCTCAGCTTATTACAATTGATGTTCTTTCTGTTCCTTGTTAGAATTTGTTACTAAAATAGAGATAATATAAGGCAAAACTCTGATAAATTTTAGACAAAAAGAGCATCGTAAAAATTGTCAATAAGTCTATCATTCCATGTCTCAATGCATTTAAAACTCATTCTCATAATGAGGACGGCGTCACCAGTTCCATTAATAATTCATCCCTGCCCACGGTCGTCTGTGTAAAAATACTTGTATGACATGGAACAAGAATGTTTTTAAGAATATAATAATAAATAATATAGATAAGTAATTCATATACGAATATACTTTGATAAATAGATTAATGAACAGTAATTTGGTATCAATTTTTCACTAAAAACCTTACAAAAAAGTTTTTCGTTTTTACTATTCAGGGAAATTTTTAAATAAATAGTAAAAACTTCAAAGGTGTTCAGAATTTCATATTTTCTCAAAATATCTTGCTCCACATCTTCATCATTTTCTAGAAGAAATCTCTGCCTAAATGTGGACGGTTTGTTTGTTGTAATAATCGCGCTCTACCTCGTCCATTAGCACCAGTAGCATGTCTTCTGGTATTTCGCAATTCTCTATCAACTTCTAATTCTTCAAGCTTCATCGTGAGACAAAGCTTTTGTTGCACTGCGAGGCGTAAAAGTTGATTCAAGGTCTTCCTTTCATCCTCTGCTATAGTCAGCTGACGTTGTAGTTCATCCACTTGAGTAACATATTCTTCACAACGTGCAGCGAACATTGCACGTAAACCTGAGAAGTATTGTTAGCAGGATTTTAACACGAGATAGGTGAGTAGAAGATTAGAAAGGCAAGAAAGAAATATATCAAAAAATAATATAAATGTAACATATAACAATGTCCAACCAAACAAAAAAGTAGTTATATCTCACTTTGTTATATAACATTACTAATATAAAGAAAAAGCAAAAGAAGAACATAGTAATAAATATAGTAATATAAGTAAATATAGTAAGCATGTGAATGTATTATTTTTTATGAAAAGTTAATAAAATTCTTTATACTTAAAATAGAATTTGATTAATATATTAAAAAAAAAAAAAAAAATAAATAAATGGAGATAAAGCGTACATTTGTTTAACAAATAGATCTCATAATTAAAATTACATTGATTCAC
Organism: Vespa mandarinia; assembly: GCF_050613455.1. NCBI lineage: Eukaryota > Metazoa > Arthropoda > Insecta > Hymenoptera > Vespidae > Vespa > Vespa mandarinia. The sequence goes on from NC_140811.1 coordinate 16,457,706, forward strand.
CCTTTTATTTACTGAAATTGCAAATCTGATGACATGCAAGTAAAGCAGTTGCAAAATCTATTGTTGCACAACTTAATATGAATAAGAATGTATACATTAATTCTGATATTCAACATGTTTATGATTAATGCATTAATAGGTGCATGTTAGTAAAAAAAAATGAAGAAAATGTTATATTACTAAATTTGCTTCGAAAATACACTGAATTCTTAAATAAAAATAATTAAATAATAATTATCTACTGTATAATTCCCTTTTTTATGAAAGATCTTCTCTAATATCGAATACGTCAAACTAATCACAATGTTCAGCCAAACTAATTCATATAATTAACACAATTTTCATTAAGAAAAAAAACTTACTTGAAAATGTCGCTGCATTTTCTTTCAACATTCTAAGTTCATTTCGTAGTTTCAGCATGGTTTCATTAACAATACTTTTCTCATTTTCATATTTACTCTTCAAATTTGTTAATGCTACTTCAGCCGTGTTTTTATTTGACTTTAATACTGTCCTTAGAGTTGCTATTTGTTCACGTTTAGCAGACAACATTGCCTTTAATCTTATAACTTGTTCTTGCAATTCTGCCACTTCGGCCTTATTCTCATTTACAGATGCTACAAAAATAAATAAATTAAATCCATATAAAAAAACATTAATAACTATTAATTTTGACCTATGCACACACACACATACACACACACACACAATTATTCTAACTTACCTTCACAAACATTACAAATGTTTGATTGTACTCCCTTCTTCTTAGATAATTGTATTGTATGTTCTACTGCACTTCTCAGATGTTTTATTTGATCAATAGCAGTTTCTATATGCTTAGCAATTTCTTTTGCTTTGCTAAGACTTTCTAAATCCTTAATTTTAATATCTGTTTTGAACAAAGTTCTACACCATTCAATTTTACCATTTCCTTCTTCTTTTTCAGGAACAATTTTTTCATGGTCGAGAACAACACGTGAAGGCATTTCTCCATTGACTGCACACACATGATGATAAAGGTACACCAATTCATCAGAAATATTTTGCAAATCATTTTGCGCTGAATCAAGAAAGCCTCCAGCTTCTATAGCAAGTTTTGAGAGGGTACAAACATCAGATTCGAGTTGCATACTTCTTTGTTCAGTATCTAAAAGCTGAAAGGAAAAAATCACACTTCAGTAATGATGATTTAAGGTCTAACAACCCTTAATAATTATTATGCATTGCAAATTTGCTGAATATGTGAAGAAAGGATGAATTCAAGTCAATTTGGAAAGTCAGTTCTAGGATCACATTTGTAACAATCATTTAATCAGCAGCCTAGAACATAATATATTCCGAAAAATGCACGTTAAAATATATAGTTCGTATTTGAGCATCGTGCAAACAGGCTTTATGAGTCTGACTCATGCCGCGTTAGACGTATATAAAATACATAAGAAGATGTAATCGTTCGATATTTTATTTTTAAGCACATTCTTTTCAAAGCCACGGTGCATAGCCATTAAGATCCGTATGTTTTTTCTATGGACCCTTAATAATTATATATGTGTATACACAAATTCTGATACATGGAGTCACATATGAAAGAAATTTTCATTATAAATACGAATTTCATAGATGATTCCATATATCATAAAAGTGTATAAAATTGGCTAATAAATTTGATATCATGTACAGTTAAGATTCATTAAATCTGAAGAAGCAATACACGATAGGCTGTTAGAACACTGAAAAGCAAAATGTATGAATAATTAGAGGAGCCAAAGACAAGTTGTTATTAAATAATTGGTAAATACGTCAAGACGAGCACACTTTCCAACCTTTTCTCGAAGCATCTTCTCTGATTCTGGGATCTGAAATGCCATAATTTCTATTCTAGGTTAAATTTTTTTTCAATGATAGCGTCATCAGAGTGATACTTTATATTCTTGCCTTTATAAAAATAGAGCTTTTCGTTTTAAAGGAAAAACATTAAACAATTATATACCAGCAATTTGCCTTCAACCGTATAAATAATATAATTTGTTTCATTGAAAATATCAACACATTTTAGTAGAGAACGATATAACAACGTAATATAAGAGAATATATACCTTATTTCTCAAATTTGTTAATTCCGTTCTTAATTGCTGTGTTGCATCAGATACTGTTAAACCATTTTCTAATTCCGTTAAATCTTTCTGCAGCTGATCTACTTCACGGGCAGACATTGTACTCCATTGATGGTATTGCATAATAGCCTGAAATATTAATTTATATGTAATTACATAAATGATTTTAACACTCTTACCGTATTTATTATTCAAATATACCTGATTCAATTTTTCCATTGTAACTTCTTCATTTTCCTTTCCAGGTAATTTGGAATGAAGATGTTGCAATGATTGCACATGTGCTGTTAATTGCATAATTCGTGCAATAAATGTTTGTAACTCTCCTTGACTTTTTTCAACTGCATATTGAGATTCCCTTAAATTCTGAGTTAAATGAACTTTTTCAGATTCAGCAAGCTCTAATTGTTTTTCTAATTTTTTCAATTCATTCAAATGAATTTCAGAGAACAAGTCTACTTGTTTATCTGCTGCAGAAGTTCCTGGTTCTTGAGTTTTCAAATCTGCCTCAATTCTACGTAATGCAGGCGGATCATCTTCACCATCACTACATATTGTTTGATCTTCAGTAATTCCTCTAATAGAAAGAGCAAGATTACTGAGATTATAAATGGATTCACTATTAATTCGTTGATCCAATTCCTTCTTAAGTGCATATTTAGCTTCACGTTCAGCTTGTAAAGATTCTAATGCCTCTTCCATTTGTTTTTCAGCAATCCTTTTTAAATTAGTTAATTCTTCTACTTGACTATTTAAAAGTTCTACTTCCTCTGTTAATCTTCTAATTTCATGTTTGGCACCTTCAAATTCTACTTGACTGGACCGCAGACCAGATACTTGTTTTTGTAGCGAGATATTTTCATCTTCTAATTCTGAATAATCTTGAAGTAATCTAGTTTCACGAAATCTACATTCACGTAATTCCGTTCTTAATGTTTTTCTTTCTGTTTCTGCTTGTAGATGATCTTTACCTATTTCCTCTCTTTCCTGAAGTGCATGATCACGCTCAGCTTGTACTCGTTCTAATTCATGACGTAACTGCAGAAAAAGTTAAATTTACAAAGTTTAATTATGTTATATCACATTTTTTTTCTGAATATTGAAGACATAGTATTATTATAATATCATTTACAAAATATATGAAATGTCTTGTCTTTATTAATTAAGTTTGATAAATATAAAAAAATCCACAAAAAGAATGGTTGCTATCAGAATTAATTTAATTTAAAGTACCTGCTTTGTTTCATTTTCCAGTTCTAATATTTGTATTTGTAAAGAGGTTTCTCTTGCTGCACTTTCACTTAAAAGACTCTCCTCTTGTTCAATACCACTTTTTGTAGTCAATATAGTAGTTGTTTGAACTTTAGTTAAGGCCTGGAAACATAAAATTCATTATTTTAAATATTAAAATATTTAACATTTTAAATATTTTATGTAATATTTAAAATATCTGATAAACATTTAGAAATATAAAATACTAGAACTATATCATGCAAATTATATTACAAAAAAAAAGTAGATGCATTTAGCATACAAGATGACATAAGCTATATAATTGAGAGCTATAAATTGCGATATGTTAAAAAATATATATCACAATTTACACATGAAAATTTATTCAAATTGACAATTTTGTTTTAATCTATATCTATTTTTTATCCATAAGAAAATGTGTCTAAAGAATAATTTCATAAATATAAATTAAGTAAATGTCAACTAAAATAGATAGCATTTAAAACATAATCGTAGAATCGATATATTAATATACATATTATTATTTCTATAAAATCAACTCAGCACCAGTTGTGCTATTAGAAAAGTGTATTAACCTCTTGTGCGATCTCTAACTCATGCTTCGTGTTTTCATAGAGGGCCTCGAGATCATTGCACTTTTGTTGTAGAGCCGATTTTTCTTCGAGTAATGCAAGACCATATTGAGCGGATTGTATCTTCTCCGTGGAAGCTAAATCTAATTCTCTTGAGAGTCTTTCAATCTCCGTCCTGAGATCCTCTACTGTAATGCCTTCAACTGTAGCCATTGCTGAATACCCTGACGAGGATCTCTTTGCCTCTTAACTTGTATGCCTATGCGTCGTTACCGTGTATAAATCGAAATACCGGCTGCTACGATGGAAGATGACACATTCGCAAACATTATTTGCGAATTTATTGTTGAATATCTTTATTACATATAAGCACACCGTGCATTCATATACTGGAGGCTAATAGTAGTTTTGACATAGACAAGATTAAAGTACAGGGAAACGAAAAAGATCGAATAAACCGGATGCATGTTCTAATACACGTTCCACGTTTCTCCTTCCGTCGTGTTCCAACGTTCCGCTGCTATGTTGCACAAAAAATATTTACGTAATCAGAAAGAGAATGAGAGAGATAACAAATCCCCCATACTTGCTACCGTAAATGCAATAACGCCGCCTACATGCGTTTTATATAACGCCTAATTATTGAAAACGCGCACGTGAAAGTATGAGTCGGTAAAGTAGAATTCTAAGTCTGGAATTCTATTTTATAGTACATCTCATCGTTACGTTACAAATATATAAATAATCTTAACTATTTTTATATCATAGAAAGGTTTATTGATATTAGAAAAACACAATCTAAGCTTTTACCATATATATTATTGATATTCAAAATAAAAAAATATAATTTACAATTATTACAAAATTCAATCATAATATTCTATATTAATATACAAAATATTTTATATTAATGTATAATACGATAATTATTTATAATAATTTATTAAATTAAAATTGTTAAATTAATACTTATAGATAGATTAATATTCTTTTCTCCATGTTTTTTCGATGTTAATTATATACCACTCACTTAATTAAACGGAAGAGAAAAGATATCATTCATATGTAATACATACACGCGGTGAATAACAATTATGCTTCTCAAATATTATTTACTAATGAATCCATATCTACATCTAATATATCTGAAGGTAAAATCATTTCTTCAGAAGTATCATTATTTGTAACAGAATTATTTTTGGCTGCATCCAATGTCTGGCTGGATTCAACGTTTGGCTTTTCTTTGGATTGCATATCTACAGTATCTTTGGATCTAAAAAAAAAATATAAAATTTATTATATTCAAACTTAAATAAATAAAAATTTAAACTATTACTTTTTATTCTTTAGCATAATTCTTACGTTTGTATATTATCCATAGTATCATTAGGTAAGTCGAACAATATTTTGATATTTTCAATATTACTTTCTGTTATTTCTTGATCAGATGTCAACAAGTTTGTTACTTCAATATCAACAGGCGGCAATGGTTTTTCTGGATTTAATGCACGATATGATAGCATATTAAACGCATTTTGTTTCATGGGATTTGGAACACATCCAGGCATAAATTTTTTAATGGAAGAATTACTGTTGATTATTTATAATTATTAAGTAAAAATAATTTAATTAAGCAAATAAAAAAATTATTAATAAAATTTATAAGGTTTTTCAAAAATGTGACTTACTTTGTATCAATTAACATAAAAGCATCTAATAAATCATCTACAATTTTATTTTGTTTTTTTGATAACTTTTTAACGAAAGATTTTAAAGGTTTGAATTCTATTCTTCTTATATCTTCCGCAAATGGTAGTATGATCTCTACAAAACACTGAAATAAGATAAAATATAAATATAAAAATTTAAAAATTAGAATACAAAGAATAATATTACGAAGTACGATAAACAATGTTTTATTTTACCCAAGGTTCATCTGGAATATTAATACGTGGAAATAGTGCTACTATATTTGGATTTGAGTTATTTCTATATACTTTTCTAACAATAGCAACAACATCTTTATTAATCATAGCTTGCATTAAATTATAAAATTGTGGTGCTGCGTTCTAAAATATAGAAAAATTTTTACATAATTAAATGAAACTTTTCTTACAACTTTATTCATTAGAATAAAAATTAGTTGATCTTTTATATTATAATTTGGTCACAATATTTCTCATTTAAATTATATGCAATACCTTATCAGCAGGCAAAATTATGTGATTACTGGTACTGCTACACCAATATTGAATGTCAACATGATTTTTCTTTGTAAAGTACAAAAATTTATAACTTTTAGGGCCACTTTTATACAGCATAGCCTCTTCATCTTCCTCTATTATATAAATTAAATATTTTCGTTAGAAAAGATGATGTAACACAAATTTCTAATGCATACATTAAATACAACAAATTATTTACTTGAAAATGGTATAAAAACACCACCATATATATAACCATGTATTATATGTTTCGAATTATGAAATTCCCTTTGTCTATCTTGGTATTCTTTAACACGTTCCACTTTTACAGGTTTATTAGGCTCTATTGTTTTACTTTGCGAAGTTTCATTAGTCATATTTTCCCATGATGGAAATCTTGATTCCTTTGTTACCTAAAATAGAATTATCAGAATGTCGTAAATAATTACCATTAAATTTTAATAACCGTAGTACTCATAAAGTAAATAAAAAATTCTTAATAATAAATTTTCTAATCTATAATTATTATTATTGTATACATTACCTTGACAAATGATTTAATTGGTATTTTTACATCAAGTAATTCTAATAAGCACGTCCATGGTAAAAGCCTAGACTGTGTTTTTCTAATAAACTTTACATCATCAAGTGCTTGATTAACTCTCTTGTATTTCCCATTAGCCTGCCATAAATCCACAATATAAATATTACATGAAACACTAACATTAAGAAATCAAAAGTACAAAGGATATAAGTAATACTGTTATAACTATTTTATGTATATATATACATATACATATATATATATATATATATATATATATATATTCGTAATAAAATATAATACTTGTTTGTAAATATCGAGAATGAGATTTTCACTGGATGTAATGGTGTTTTGAGGTTTATTAAATAATGGTTCTAAGCCACTGGAAAAATATAGAAAATAAGAAATAATGCACTGAATACAAAAGTATATAAAATTAAATAAATGCTAATACTATACATAGCTAGTAATGTAATTTCTTGGTCTTTTAATGCTGGTATTATATCACTTATGTCAAAATCAGTTATTTTTGATACTTCCTTAAAATCAGAAAATAAAACTATTTTTTTATTTGTTTTATCTCTGCAAAAGAAAATAAAAATAAAAATATATATTGTTTTTTTAATATATTATTATTTTATACACACACGCCACACACACACACACACACACATTTGTAATTATACTTACACACATTCACGTTTAACATAATCAATAGCAACATAAAGAGCTTTTATCCAATTTGATATACAATCTGTAAGTTCCAGATTTGAAACAATCTTTATCAAGTTCCAATTTGGTACTTGCATGCTATGAACTTCTTGAATATTTTTGAAATCAAGTCTATTGAATGAGATAGTTGAACCTGATAATATCAAACCAATTTCATCTTTTGGTCGATAAAATATCTAAAAATATAATTTTTATTAATTAGATTGTAAATTATGATATAACAATATCTAATTATTATATTTATATACCTTCCTTTCTATTAAACGCCGAGTAATAACTTTTGCTTTGTCCAACAGAAAAGAATTAGATAGAGAATCCTTTGATGATACACCCACATCAATTACAAATATCAATGATTCCTAATACATGTTATAATAATAACAATTTTTAATATTATAATAATATAATTCAACATAACATGACATGACATGATATATTTAACCAAATAAATATACTAATAATAAATTATAAAAATGAACCTTTTTGTTAGCCATTTTGGATGTTTTTTATTAATTTACTTTAACCCAAATTAATTTTCATCCAAAAAAAACTTTTCGAATAACTAGATATTCAAAATATTAAAATGTTTTTGAATATATTTCAAATTTTAATTTTCATTCAATATGCGAATTATCATATATATACAAATTCCAAGATCGATCAATATTACTCAACTCTATGAATTTCAGGGAAAATAATCGAAGCGCTACGTAGTAGTAAATTGTGAAACTATTATCCTTAAACAAGCGTATCTATAATGATATAATAATAACAATGTAAATGTAAGAGTATCATAAAATGTTGAGTTGAGAGATAATGTAGATATCAATAATTTTGAACTTGGATTACGTTGTAATAGCTAAATTATTTCCGTTATATTTAAAATTCGAGATTCTTGGATTTATTTGACTATAGTAGTACAAGTGTAATCCTTAATAAGATTTATATTTAATTTAAAAAATTTTTTTTCTTCAATAGTTCCTAAATAAAAAATTATTTCTTATTTTCAAAATCAAAAATGATAGTTCCTAAATATCTATTTTAATAGTAATAAAGTACTTCAATGGCAAAAGTTCGTAAGTCCATATTCTAAATTATATCAATCTTTAAATTAATTTTATGAAGAATTAATATTAATAGTACAATATGAATATTATAACAGAGGATGATAAATTTGTCCCATTACATTTTGTATTTTGTAATTTTTATGGTGAAGATACATGTTTTTGTTGGAACGATGATAAATTTGTTATGTTTCCATACATACAAGAAAAATATACATCTTTGCTGCCAGTTTTGATTGCACCGAGGCAAATAAAAACTATACAATGTTTTTCCAATAGAGTTTTCTTTACATGTTTACCCCATGGTGTATATAAACTTTCAAGAGATAGAAGATTCAGTGTATTAAGTAAAAGTGCTATAAGTATTGGTTCCATATTTTTTGAGATACTTAAGACAAAGGATGATCACTTATATTTGGAAAATAAACAGAACAAATCGAGTAAGATATTACTCCATTTGCCACTCATGTCAAAACAACTAGAAGAATTATGTACTTTTCCTTTGAACATGGAAAATTCAGAACATGAATTTAGAAACATATTACTAGATGAAATTGATATGGTAGATAATTTATGTTTGATTGGTAATGGTAAAAAGTTATTTACTTTAACAAAAGAAGTAATTCATTTAATTCATAGTTGTGATAATAAAATAATAAACATTGTACCTATACAAAATGACAAAAAGATTAATGGATTAGTACTTATAACAAATACAGATGCAATTATCATTGTGCATTCAAAAAATAATATATTACGCTATAAAAAACTTTATCTAGGAGTAAATGTTAAAACCCTTTGCGCAGGACTTAATCATCAATGTAGCGATAAAATATGGATTGTTTATTCCGATGAATCCAAATTGTATTACATGATAATGACACTTTCTACCGAAATATATAAGAAAGTAAAAATAGAAGAAAAAAATTTTATTTGCCTGCAATATTATGAAAAAGATAAATTTGTAGGTCTAACTAAAACAAAAGAACTTCATGAATTATCCATTAATACAATAGAAAATTGTGTAAATGAAGAAATTTCCAAAGATGATTTTATAAATCTTCATAAAGATATGTTAAAAGGTACAGATTTAATTGTTGAACAAATCTATGAAAGAGCAAAAGAATTAGAATTGTGGAATAAAATACTTCTTACTGAAGAAGATAAACTTTATAGAATAAATCTTTATGCTTGCAGAAAGAAAATACAAATGTATCCTAAAATGACAGTATATAGAATAGCAAAACAATTATTTCTTAATATAGATTTTCAAGAAAATTTACCAAAAAATGTTTATATTGTTTGTTTCTTAGTATCCAATCATGAAACAACTTTCTCTATCAAAGAAATAGTAAATAATGAAACTTCAATCGATTTACCTATAGTAACAAAAAAATTATTTAATTCTTTACAAATCAGAATGGATTTAGTAACAATCATAAACGTAGAACAACCATGGTTTCTTATAAAAGATTTTGTAACAGATCCAGTTATAGAGAAGAAAAAGAAACAAAAAGAAATGCAAATTAAGAGAGATAAAACAAATTTTATAAATGCTAAAATAAATCTTATAAGGAATTTAATGTTGACAAAAAACTTAACTATGAAGAAATTATCAGAGATGAAAAAGAAGATAAGAAAAGAAATATGTGACTTTTAATTTAATAATGTAAGCAATCATTTCATAACATAAAATGTCTTATGTTATTACTATCACAATTTTTTAAAAAAGTTTATAAAATCGTTTATGTAATTAAGGTACATTATCATTTATCTATAAGAACACAAGTAAACTTATTAATAAATATAATAAATATGTTTAAATTTTTTCAGAACTGGGCATTTCTATTATACTTCCAATACTGCAACTGGAACTCTTTGGTTGTTTCACAGAATTTCTAAAACTATTTTGTATTCTGGGACCACCAAGTCGATCTTGAAGTGTATCTAATGATTTAGCACTTTTCTTCGAACCATTAGCACTACGATCTTCTTGTTCATCGTTTTTATTGGAACGACGTTGTAGAATTTTGGTAACACAGACTTTAAAGTTTTCTGAGAATATACCATAAAGAATAGGATTGACCACTGTATTCAATTGAGCTGTAATAAGTGCCCAAATGAAATGATGCGATCTCATGAAAAAATCAGTTTGTTTAGGTGGTCTCTGAGCATCAATGAAAAGCAAGAGAGCGATGATCGTTATTGGCAACCACATGACTAAAACGGCAACTACGTTTAATAATAAAATCCGCATGACACGTATATGCTTGTGAAGACGGACTTCCTCGTGTTGTGACATACTACCAGTTCTACCAGTACGTTCTATAACTGATGATGTAGATAATTTTCTTCCAACCCATGGTATTAATGATCCTACCACCGATAATTCCGAATCTCTTCTGTTTCCTTTACCAGTTGTTAAGTCCTATAAGATATAAAATTTATCAAATTAAATTAAAAAGATTTAGCAATTTGTTAAGACTTAATATACCAACTTGAGCTACACAAGGTACAGCCCATCTATCTCGCGTATTAAGAATCTTTTTAAATATCTGTTGATAGTGATACACCAAAAGACTCATTGGTAACAGACAAGTAAACGTGAGTGTTACTATAGTAAAAATAAGTGATATTTTCACCATTGATTTTTGTGGAAAGACAAGAGTACATATTTTAACACCACCCGAGACTGCCTGTAATAATTAAACGAAAATACAACTTCAATATAGTTTTTATATAAGTATAATAATTGGACAATAATACGATAATGTAATCGGACATTTACCCTTGGCTTAAACCAAATTGTAACAGGAAGAAAGACAAAAAAAGCGACGATCCATGTTGTTAAACAAATAAAGAGCACTCTTTGATTAGTTAGGATGCTTCTATATGGTGCTACTGCTAAACATTTGTGTCTGTCTATTGATATAACTGTGAGCGTCCATAAAAGTACGAAGCCACATACGTACTGAAATAAAACAAAAGAAAGCAAAGATTGATATTAAATCAATTTTAATTATCAGCCTTAGTTTCGTGTTGTTAAATGTCATCTAGCGGAATTAGTTTTCAAAATAGGAACATTACTTTCGTTATACACACGTTAGCGGCTACGAATGAGTATTTATAGTCACCCTTCATAAACAGGTGTGACCTTGATCTGTAAGGGTGAGAGGTGTATTGTGTCACAGTAATACACCTCTCGTCTGCCAACTAAAAATATACTTCTACATATAGTTGCTGTTAATTTCAACTTACATAAAAAAATGACACGTTAAACTTTCATTATTATTATTTTAATTCTTACTGTAACATCGAGCGTATTTTATTCTAATCGTTAAAAAGATAAAAAATTTGTATATATAAAAAATATTATGTTTAAGAGAATCGACATTTTTATGTTTAGATAATTATAAGATTAGATAATTAAATCTAAAAAAGGATTAAAATTTTGATAATTTAGATAATGAAATTATTAAATGAGAGAGAAAGAGAAAGAGAGAGTAATTTTCTAAACGAATGAAAAAAAGTATAACGATTTTTGATATATCTTTCTTAAAAATGTAATATATGATCCTAAAAAACAAATAAAATCACATTTTACTTTTCACAGGAGCATTGACTCTTGCGATTCTTATCATTGTAGTGACAAGAAGAGATTTGTGAGCAATGATAATAGCAGATAGGGAGAAAAGAAGTAGAATTACCTCGGAATATGGTAATAATGCGCAAACTACGTCACCGAGTTCCCAAGATTGCGTCAATCTGGTGTAAGCAACCACTGGGATACCAAGAGCAAACAATAGATCCGCTGCAGCCAAGTTCACTAGGCACAAGTTCGTGGGCGTTCTAATCTCCTTGTACCTGAGCACGCAAACGGCCATTCCAACATTGACAATGATTGCTGCGAAGAACGTAATGAGAAGTACTGTCACCTGAAGAAAGAAAAAAAGAGAACTCCCTTTTTTTTCTTTGTTTTCCTATTTACTAGGTCGATATGGATCACATGAATTTTTAGTAATATTTATTTTGTATATTTTTATCCTATATCGTACCTCTACAACAGCTGCTTCGTACCTTTCACCGAACTGACTATAATAAGAAAAATGATATTTGCTGCCATATTCGTTCTTCCCCCATCGGTAGGACGAATTCATATTTGTCTTCTTTTCCTCCTTCTCTCTCTCTTTTGTCAAATTTTCTTGATACCTACTACATCTGTCATTCTTTTTGCAGAACAATCTACCTTCATAATTTACAAAAGATTTTTTCCATCTATGCTGCAATAAATGAAGAAGAGAAAAAATAAAAAAAGAGATATATTTGTTATTAATTAACAATCTATCAAGTTCATCAATTAGGTTCATTTTCGAAGCTTATCAATATGCAAGCTTGCAAGAAGAGGGTTCTCGATGAAAGACTTTTTTATTGGCCTTCGAGGTATTTTTAAAAGTAATTACTCTTAAATCCATGAGATGAAAGTTCGACCTTCGAACTAAATATCTACAATAGAGAAAAAAAGACAAGATGTCTACCATCAGGGTCATGGTTTATCTGAAGAAGCTATACCACGTCCTTCCAATTTACTATGCTTTCGTTCTAAGCTTATTAAGTTATTATTAGATACTAACACGCGACAATATCTATGTATGCTTGACTTTACTTTTCTTAGACACTACGATATATTCACTTGGTGCTCTATTTACGAGTTTATATATCGCAAACATTTATTTTACCTATCGGTATAGTACCTTAGCAAATATAATTTTCCCTTTATATATATATATATATATATATATATATATATATATATATATATATATATAACAGAATATATGTATATATATATTCTGTTATTTTCATTTAAGGTAACAAGAAATTCGTTTTCCGACATAAAAGTCAATCCTCTCCCTTTTTGATTAAGAACAAAAAGCTTGGAGAAGCAAGAAGAAAATCGTTCGGTAATAAATCTGCAAAAGGAATCTCGTAAAAGCTTTTTTTAATATCCGATAGAAACGATTTTCGACGAAATCGAAGCTTCATTCCTCTTCAACAAATTGTCGTTTACTTCTTGGTATTAACTCTATAATTTAGACGCACCCCCGCACATACGTATAGATATCTATTCTTGTTTATCTTACCGCAAACGACTAACTAGACATTTAAACCGGTAAACATTGCTTCGAAGATTTATCACCGTTAAGAAATCCGTATGCATCACTGATTCTCGCTTTTCTTTACCTATATCATCAAATTTGAGATCTTCGTCTATCATTCGTTCGATCTTTAGTAAATATATCAATTTTACATTTTATATACATTCATAGAGAAATATTATAATTAGTCGACTTATTAATATTATAATGAAGTTTTAAGCTTTTTTAATTTAAAAAAAAAACAGACAAACAAGAAAAAGAAATGATCTCAGATGAAATAGTTGCGCAAGAGTCATATTTTAAACCTTTAATTTCTATATAAAATTAAAGTTGTCATTTTATCGAAGTATGAACTATGGAAATGTGACAAGGTGATTGACCCTAATGCTTTTAATTAACTTTCATAAAGAAAATGTCCTTTGGTTGAATTTCAAAAAGAAATATATATATATGTATGTACATAAATTGCGTTATTAAGAATTCATCATTGCGTGATGGTTGCATGATTAAAACGGTATGAGACATCGACAAGTTTATTGAATAGTAAATTTCTCGCGTTATTTCATTAATAGCTCGAATGGCGGGAATCAAAGGCGCCATTTTGCAATTTACAATAACGATGTTAAAATGAAAAAAATTGTTATTTAAATTGTTATAAAATGAATAGAACATTTAACTATATCGTCGGATAATAAAAGATAATTTAGTTCATTAAATGCTTTTAGAAGAAAATGTAATTACTTTATCGAATGATAATTAAACGTCAATTAGATGAGAGAGGGATAAGTAATTATTCCTAATACGAATTGACAATTATTATTCTACGCCTATGTTATTTGCTCGTATCATTGCCGTGCGATAAGTGATTACGATTTTCTATATCTCTGCATATATGTTCTCACATTAAGACTACAAATATATACTTTATTTTATTACCATAATGTAAATCTTGTCGAAACATTTAAGCTTAGCTTCGTACATCGTTGTTAATTAATTACATGCGAAATTGAAATTAAAAACGAGAAAGATTCTTAAAAAAAAAAAAAAAAAAAAAAATTTCTTTTCATTACCATTTACCTCTTTGAATTACTTCATCCGTAAATTTCTATGAAACATGTAATCAAAGTATGTACATCGATCATGAATCCTGTTTTATTTTTTAACATGAATACACCAAAAAAGCATCAACTTTTGTAATTAATAGAGTGTAAAACCATCATGTATCTATGTGTATTCCTTACATCTAGGCTCTTTCTTTATACATTTGTACAGACACGCTAAGTAATTAATCACTGGTAATCAAGCCATGTGTTCGTTCGCCATCTTTCTTTTTCTTTCTAAGCGGACTTTGAAAAATCGATCCTTATACAAAAAAGAGATATCTACTTTTGTAAACCAGGAAGATTCTTGCCTTTTTTTTGTTTTAATATTTAAACTATTCATCTATTGCTACGATGAAATAATAATAATATACATATAAATATAAATAACTTCAATTCTTCATTAAATGTGCCCAATTTTTAAAAAGATATAATAAATGATCCTTGAATTTTTGTTAATTTTTGAAACTGATCGATCGATGGTCGACGTTTTTTGCTTCGAAATAACAAACTAAAAACTTCATATGTTATTAAACTCCGATTCTATTAAAATTGTTTTGAAGGACAATAAGAAAAATTGATTTTCTAATAGTAGAATAAAAAAAATAATATATTCAGTTTGATACGAAGATTAGTTAACGATTTTCTATAAAAATAACAATGATAGTTCACTTGCGGTATTGCGTATCCCGATCTGGGGGTTAATAAACGACTTTATTGCAATTCAACGTTCTGACGTTGCTTTCACGATTTATGTACGTACATACATCTTTCCTCCTTTAACCAACGAAAATAGATATCGCGTTGAACTTGAGAAATCTTGTCTTTCTACTCTTATTCTCTTCGAAGTCGAACGTTTCTCATTAAAATTTGTATGAAAACGTATAGATCGTACCTTAAGATATTAAGTCGGTGTAGTAGTTCAAACGAATTTATGTCCTCTTGTAAGAAAAAATAAATTTCTTTTATATCATCTAAATATTAATATTTTTCTAATATTTAATATGACACTTCAAGATATTACGAGGATTTTAAATTTCCCGCCAATTAAAAAATTCAAATACCGATAGTCCTTTGTCAAACGGATGATTATTAAATTTTACACTTTATTTAATTGATCTTAAATATAATGAATTAATTAATATCAATATAAGGATATAAAAATTGTTGAAAAACACAATCAACCAAAAGATACAATGAACGTTACGAGTGTCTCTAACGAACGCTTTTCACTGACTGACCAACTTCGAGCCACCATCGTTCGTAGGGTGAGCTTCTGCTTCGAAGAAAAGCTTTATAAAATATGCCGCGCAAGTCATTGCTGTACCTTGAAGACAGTAATGTCACAAATATCATTGGACTCTTTTTAATGACAATAGCGTATATAGTTGATTGTTTTTTCTGAACAAAAATACCGCGGAAATTTAAATACAATCAAATCAAACGAACTTTTATATGAACTTTCAATGATCGCTCGTTACTTATACACATCGTTAACAATAATCAAATCGATGGTTGAAGTAATTGTTTTATTTTTATATTACAGACCGGATAGATTTTTTTCTTTTGTTTATGTTTGAGAACATATTTCTATTGAATCGGAACAATATAAGATTTGTCAAAAACATGCATAAGTACTATCTATTATTGCATGTCGCATGTAGCAACATTTTAATGATTAACTATGGAAGATCACAAATTTCTTTTTACTTAAACCGATTTGTACAGATCGCGTTGTTTGTCATTTTTGTCTTTATACGCATATTATGCGTGTATGTGTGTGTGTATATATGCATGTATATATGTGTACATACACGAACACGCCGCACGCACTCACACACGCACACACACATACACATGTATAGAAAGTATAAGAGAAAAAGTGAGTAAAAATCGGCTTCTTATTTTTTTGTAAATAGTATGTAATAACACTTCCCCGACATAACTATGTTTAACTAAAGCTCATTACATTGTCATAAAGTGCTACATACAATGTATTAAAAATAACGAACACACACACATACACACGCGCGCACACATATATATGTATTATATACAATAAACATGCAATAGATAGTACAGAAAACTAAGTAAAAGATCATGATGTAATCTCGTAAAAATATATAAAATCTTAATAGGTTTAACATCTCTGTAAACATATTTTTATATCACTAAGTACGATTTATCTTTTTATATTTTAGCAAATGCATCAGTATCAATGTTTTAATTATCTGATAGACGATTAGAAAATAATGCAATTGCTAAAACATTTTACAAATGTGTGTTATAATATTTCTGGTCGTGTAAGATGTGCACTGTAACTCTTTGAAGCTTATTATATGAGGTTTATATACAATCCTACTCATATATCAACAGCAATATAATGTATATTTACTGCTAAAATAGCACCTTATATGTACCCCCTCCAACTTAATACTTGAGGAGAGAATTTCTCCAATAAGACTGACCGAGTTATTCTATTTATAAATTTCAACAAGAAAAATAAATTTTTATTATTATATGTGAAACAACTTCAATGTAATACTATGACTATCGTCATGCTTCAAAGAGTTATATGTAATATTTTTCAATATGCACACACTGAGTTGACTTTCATACTTTTACAATATAAATCTAGTATAGAGTATATAAAATAGTTTATAAGTATAGAAACAGAATCAGAATTAAAAATGGTTATTACATGATAAGTTGAAATAATATCAAATTTAATGAAATTGCTACTATCATTGTTGTTATAATTATTAATTTTGGATGAAGAAAAACACATGCGTATATTGTATCGATAAAACGCACCTAAAAATTTACTTATAGAAGCATTTATAAATCGATATTAATTTATCGCATTTGTAACAAATTGTAAATTCAATTAATCTTTGATATTTCTGAAAATCTTTCAGAACACAAATAAAATATTTATAAACTTAAAAAAATATTTCTCTCTCTATTTCGCAAAATGATTTCGATTTATATATAAGATAAGTACAACTGTATTTGTTAAAAAACAAAATAAAATAAAATAAAATAAAATAAAATAAAATAAAATAAAATAAAATAAAATAAAATAAAATGAGTATAAATACTAAAATAATATCATTAAAATAATGTCACAAACATTCCTTCAATATTTCATGAATTGACAATGTGAAAATTAATTTTAATGATCTTTTCATGCATATATTCATGGCCATATAAGTACTTCTATTTGTATCTGGTATACAAATTATAATCAAAAAGAGATGTACCCACAACCAATATTAATTATTCTTATTTAATTTCAAAAATAAATTAATTATTAAAATTTTGAACGATAAAAATTGTACTATATTAAATATATGGCAGTTTCTATAATTATATTATTTAAAAAAATTAAAGTAAATAGCAAAAATAAAATAGATTCTTAAAATCAAACAGTATTTCGCTCTACATTACTTTTCTATTAAACAAACTTAAGATATTATTTTTTTTTTATTTTAACAATTGGGAGATATGTTTAGAAATTGCTTTCGTTATTAATTCAGGAATAATGTAATCCGAGTCTTATTTTTTTTTTCTATATTGCAATATAAATTATAGAAGTGAAGAAATATATTTTTATTAATTATTTCTATTATTCATTGTTTGTATATGAAGATTTATTTAGATTGGATTATATTTATACTATTTCATTTTTGCAATTAATTTATAATTCATTAAAATATCTCAAGCATACAATAATTTCATTGATTTATATCTTTTGCAAGTAATACTACCACATTTTTTAGTGATATTTAGTAATAACTTTGAATACGTCTTTTACGTATATGCGTGAAGTGTAACATAATGTTCATAATTCTTCTCTAATGTTAATACACTTGATATATATATACATATTGTGCGAAATTACAAATAAATGTTCGAGGGTTATAAAAAGAAATAGAAAATAAATTAACAGATATATTTTTCAAATGATTACTAAAATATTTTTTAGGGCAACACTTGGTCTAGTAAAGCTGATTAAACAGGTTTATATCTACCAGATATTTTAAGGCACAGAATAAAAATACGATTACATTAATTACGTATCAAATATATCTTTTTACCACTAATTATTTTTAGGGCACCTATTACTCAATGTAAAATATAAAGGATATAATTTATAAAGCAAAACTAAAGACCGTTGCACCAAGAAAAATACTTAATAATTCCTTCAATCATATATATACCTACAAATTTATTATTTTGTACTGTTTTTTCTTAATATCTGCCTGTGTTTGGTCATACAACGGTATTTTATAATATTGTTAAACAAACTTATTTTCACACAAAAGTTTTCAATAATAATTATAAGATTTTAATTATTAATAAGATTAATCATCCTGTTTCTTTTACTAGATCAGCAAAAAAAACTGTACCCACAAATCTATTAATTTTGATATTAAAAATCATTAGATCAATATTTAAAGGAGAAAAAACAAGACATTTTCATACTATATTCACAGTAAGTAGAGGGAAGTGCTTGTTGTAGAAAAACTTCTTTCAAAGAATATTAAAGGAGTTTTTCTCTTAGATTGAATTATTCTCCTCATAAAATCCATAATATGATATATATATATATATATATATATATATATATATATATATACTACATAAATAATATAAATAAATAGATCATAAAATCTTTTATAAAATAAAAACAATCTTAAAATTAACCCTAGAGCGCTCGTAGATAAACTTAATTAGATTCTATGGAAAAAAGAAAAAAAATCACTATGTAAGTACATAGTGTTACTGCGCTCAAAAGTATTCAATATTGTATCTAAATGCTAATACAGAGTATATTAGGAAATATATGGAACACAGAATCTAACCACACGATTAATATTCAGTATTTCTTTTCCTATTCTTTCTAATTAAAATATAATGCAACCAATCTACGAGCACTTATTCTCTGAATGGGTTAATGAGTTATTACTTCTATTTATATACATGTTCAGTCTTTACTGAACACTTTTGTAAGTACTTAGCTGCTTAATGAAAAGAGACTTGATGGAACGTGTGAGATTAAGTCGGAATATTTTTTCTACCATGCGCTAAATGCAATTAAACAGTGGTATGTGATGCACGTATGATTGTTCATGAAATGAACTATTCAATGAATAATGTTTCATGAATATATATATATGAACATTTTTGGCAACTTCCCCTGAGCAAAATAGATATATTCTTTATCGAGGAATTGGGTACAGCTTCTAAGCCAATCGCGATGATATAAAATGCATAAGAATCTCATAATTGGATTAGTATCGTTTACATTAGATATTTAAGTAATTTGTTAAGTACCTAATGCCAAAACATCTGTATATGTCATAGACGTATGTTCTGTCCTTCGTTGCTTAGTATCTTTAATACTATTCCAACTGCCGACATTATTGTACATCGTCGGCCATTCTGTAAGCGTTAAGAACGATCTTGTTTAACTAATAAAGTTGTCCTTTCCTCATCATCCAATGATTTCTTCCCAGATAAAAGTCGGACAGCTTCTGATTGACTTATATGCACATCAGAATCTAAACTGAGTTTACCCAATCCTGTTGGAGTGGCTGCATTTTGTGCCTTAAATAAATCAATAACATCAAAGTTTCTGATGATAAAGACTTAGAATAAAAAATTATACAAACTAAAAGTGACATACTTTTATCGGGGAATTTTTTATCTTTCCATTATGATCGCTGTGTGATGAAACAAATTTAGAATTTGTAACTGGACTTGCACTGACTGGGAGAGGAGATGTTGGAGCAGTTGCACTTCGAATTGGTGATTGACTTTTAATATCTTTATCTTTACTGGTTTCATTTTCTTTATCTTTTGGTAAAACTGGCGATTCTGGTACGCTACGATCATCCTCATCCAAGGAATGTAATAACTAAAAAAAAAATATTTTCTTGTATTCCCTAATTAATATTAATTGATTTTGTATGTGTCATTGAAAAATTTATATCCTACGTACTTTCTCTACTTCATCGTCAAATTGATCCTGACTAGGTAAAGGATCTTTTTGGCTTCGTTCCAAAAGAGTGGCACGTTTGGCAGCAAGATACAAAGATCTTTTGACTTTGACATAAAATACTTCTGTTACCGCCCGAACAGTATAGTCTGGTATAAATGTATAACGTAATATAGAATCTAAATTGATCGATTGAATGCTTCCAAGATTTTGAGGATTTCCATTTGTGGGGGATTCAGCTAGAATATAATAAATATAATAAATATAAATATTATTAATGTGGACATGCATAATTAAGTATACAAATATACGTTCTTTGTTTTTTTTTTTTACCTATTCCTATATTCGTAGTAAGTGCTTGAGATCCAAAGTATGTAAATGGACCACTTTCGAACATCAAATTTTCCTTGCCAACTGTAACTTCTACTCGACCTTCTAATATCAATGCAAAATAATCTACTGCTTTTCCTTGCTGATAAATTACCGCAACGGGATCATTTCTGGCTTTTTCACGGGTCTTGACTTTGATGTGATAAATGATATCTTGTTTAAGTAAACGACGTAGAATAGTTTCGGATATTGTATCAGGTTTAAAAGCATCTACAGCTGTGAATCATATGTTATGCTCAAATATATATTAAATGCTTTATAATAATGTCTACACTAATCTCAAAGTAACACTTCTTCCTACTTGTAGATAAATACTGAAACATGGCCAAAGTTAATTGAGGAGATATATGAATACGCTGATTTTCTTTCTTCTCCGCGAATACGGTAAAGTCCTGCATTTTTGTCCGAGCCTGCCTTTTACGTTTACTTCTATTATCGGCTGTAAAAAAATAAATGTTATGTTAATAAATACAATTTATTGCGTTTGAATTTAGATATTTTGATCTAACTTACTAAATACATCTGTTTCATCTATAATTTCTGCTTGAATTAATTCTTCTATAACATCTTCCAATGTAACTAAACCTATCACTTCATAGAAAGGATCACCTTCACCCTTATTATTAACTGTTTGAACAAATGCCATGTGACCTTTATGACCTACAAAAATAAAGGATTAATGAAAAATTTTTTATTATAAAAAGTTGTAAATAAAGCTATTTACATAGAATTATATTTATTGAGTATACCTTCTTTAAATTGTTTAAACATTATATCTAACGTAACATCTTCGAAAACGAAATTACATGGGTTTTGATAAAACTGACAAAGTGTTTTAAGTGGCATATTGTCATCAGGATCAACAAATGCAAGATCTTTAATATACAACATTGTTATTATATTAGTTCTAGCTCCCTCGTATACAGGTATTCGTGAAAAACCTAAATAAAATATAATTAGTTAATCACGTATCAATAATATCATTTAACAATATTTCTAATTTTTTTCTAAATAATTAATTATATACTACACTCAGTGTAAAGTAAAAGTACTTGATAAGATATGTAACATATTAAATTAATTCTTGATTAATCTATATATCAATAAGAGATTATATCTTATCTACATTAAATTTTGATTTGTTGAGTATGTTAAAATAATATAATAATGTCACCAGAATAATATCACATTCTTAAAATTCTTAACATGCATATTGATAAAATCATGGTAAACTAACATAAATGCGATAAAATATAAAATAATTAAAGCAATATTAGGTAAAAAAAAACAAAACAAAAAAAAACAAAAAAAACAAAAAAAAAATAATGTATACCTGATTTCATGATTTCAGATACAGTTTCAAAATCTAAAATTGCATTATAATTTAGCATATACACATCTTCAATTCTTGTCATGACATCTGCAACAGTCTTTTTCCGTAATTCTAGCGCTCCAGCTATAATGTTAACTTCATCTTTTTCTAGATCATTATATCCCGTTGTAACCTATAATTTATGATATAGTTATAACATAGTATTATTCATAATAGAAACTTTATACTAATTAAAAATATTATTAACTTATCAAATTATTACTTTTAAGTAAATAAATACCTTAACAAGTTCTTTCAATCTTTCCCTGTTATAAACATTACCAATCTCTTCACCAAGAAAAACATCCAAAATTTTACTAATTGGATAACTTAATGGAAATGTTATTATCATAGTTAATTTTGTAATATAAATTGTTTTAGCACCAACACATAGGCCATGTCTGCTACATATGGCCTATAAAGAAAAACATTAAATGTTAATTTCATAAGTATTATAATTGCTACACTACATTTTAAAAAATACATACTTGTGGTGAAATTTCACCGAAAATAACAATAGCAAGTGTTGAACAGATGACTGCAACTAGTCCAGATGTTAAATCATCTAACAGAATAGTGAACAATGAATTGACAAGAACATTTGAAAATAAAATAGAACAAAGCAAATAATTTCCATGGTTTCTCACTGGCTGTATTGTCCTTGCATATTGTTTTTCCTAAAATATGATAAAATTGTTTAACAATTTAAAAAACAAATCAGACATTAATATTTTAATAATAAAGTAAACAATTCTATAACATTCAAAATTGAAAAAATAATATATAATCAACTATATTTATATAACATACTTTTTCTGTACCAGTGTTACAAAGTATTTTTAGTTCAGTTCTATCCATTGCCATCAAACCCAAGTTAAGGCCGGAAAATAAAGCAGAAAAGCTGAGGCACAAGAGAATGATTAAAATGCTAAGCCAAAGAGGTAACATTTTTTCATATGTACGAATCTGAAATATATTGACTGTAAATAGTTAATACTACATTTATCTTAATAATATCAAAATGTATGCGCATTTAAAAGAAAAGATATAACGCTTACTGTATTCCATGATGCTCTGCCTTGATGTCTAAAAGGCACATAATCATTTTGGGCATCTTCATATATTGGTGATTTTGCACAAATAAAAAATGGAGATCCAAGTGGTAAAACTACATCAATGGTTGCTGTATTTTTCTGTACATTTTTTACCTACAAGTAGTAAAATGAAAAAATTGTCTATTTTAATTACCTGTTTAGAAATTTTACATACACAAATATATGCACGGAGTTTTTAAATTCTTTTTCGCATGCATTCAAATTATAGAATTGATTCTATATGCTTTTGAATTAATTTTGGTATGTAAATAATAACTTTCTCTTACTTGAAACTCATTGCTCTTTATTTTGTCACAAATAGAATCCCTCTCTTGTGGCATATCCGTAAATGTGATTAAAGTACCTTCTGTAATTCCAGATCCGAATAACCGTATTACTGCTTTGCCACCAGCCAAAATCTCTGGAATACCTTCTTCGGTGTAGCTAGGATCCTTATCAGCTAACTCTACTCTCAGGCCTTCAATGTAAATGTTTGTACGGACTTGTGTCGATGGTACATTTTCATTATCACCGATGTCAGGTACATGTGAATTGGCACGACGTGTGCGAAAATATTTTCTGAGAATGAAATATTCAGTCGCTATAGAGAATACAAATGGTCAAGAAATAATTATAAATTGAAAAATTATTCAATTTTGTAGATGCTACACCAACCATACTTGTTACTCTCTCTTGCAATGGTCCTCCTTATCTTAAAGGTTAAAATAATTGTATCAATTGAACATTGATATATGAATCAGTGTAGAGGGACAAATATACCATGTTTACACAAAAGATAATAAAGTCTCCAATTCTTAATAAAAAGTATATGATACAAAATGAGTACAATAATGACCTACTTAAAAAATATCAGTATTTTTCTTTATAGAGACAAAAAAACGTAAGATTTATAATTGAAAAGCGTATAAAAATTATAATATATTTGATAAGCATTTATCAATGTTACATAAATGTAATGTAACTAACTAAATAAATATTTCAAATAATAATCACTAGCAAACTTGCAACGTATATGGTATAAAAAGTAATTGGATACACTGATACAGATAATTAGTCATCAGTCTGATAGCAAGCAATCAAGAAGTATGTAAAAGGAAACCATGGCTTAATACAGAAAACATAATAAGCACAAAAAATGTTATACACTACAAAGAGCTTTATTAACACTTATATATTTCACAAAATTAAAAAATAGACATATTAAAAAAAATAGACATAAAATTTATCTATAGATAAATTGTTAATTCATTGAAAAATTTGAATGAAGTGGCCTTATATATGATTTTCTTTCTTAAAATATTTGTCCAATGCAAAAATATTGGAACACTTAAATGTAGGTCAAACATAAATCTATTTTTATACATCCAACCTAGAGTGTCTGAATAATGGTCAAATAACGAGTATAATTTCAAATTATGATACTAATAACAAATTAAAATTCTTAACAAAAAAAATAATTTGTAATATTATATATACATTAATAATACATCAATTTTATTACGCTATTCAATGTTAATAAAATATAAAATTCTTATTATACAAATTTATATTATATTTATTAGAACAATCTGATTAATTTACTTTGTATATATTTACATTTTATATCGATTACATTTTATTTATTTATAAAATAATGTTCATTGTTATTGCTTATTGATAAACAATTATCTCAAATGAAGACAAAAGAGTGATTTATTGTCAACAATAAAACAAAGTACTATGCACATGCAAAGCAAAATACATGCAAAGTAAAATGTATGCAGTTGTCCTCTATAAATTAATGTTCTAATGTTTATGAAAACAAATGTTGATGAAGATTAATCTATAGTACACTTAAATTTGTTGCAAATGTATACAATGATAACGAGACGTTCGTAACTTTCAGAGATTTCTAAATCATTTATTCGCACATCAATTCATATTTACAATAGAATAAAAATTACATTAAAATGTTATATATATATATATATATATATATATATATATATATTTCTTTTTGCTAATATTCTAAATTTAGTTCCAATTTCAAGTTATATAGATATCACAGATGGAATAAGTATTACGTGGACAAAAAAATATATAACGTAAGACATAATCAAAGATACTAATATCGCGATAAAACTATATTATATGCGATAATCTGTTAAGATAGTAAACAAATAAATGTGAAAGTTAACGAGAGAAAAATGGTGAGTCTTGCACAATGAGGAAAAAAAATCACATTATATCATATAACCGGCATCTTCTAACGTTGCAACGTAGGTAGACAGCAATTCGTCCTTTTTCTTTTTCTTTTTCTTTGTTACACGTAAGGAAAATTACCCCCGCATACCGATCGTACCATACACATACGTACATAAACATGTATATATATATGTATATATATACTTACTGCAATCGCGAAGGTAAGTTCACCGTAAAATTACTTCCAAGATTGGTCCATCGTTCGCCGTTTTTCAAGCAAAAATAGACCGTGTTTACTTTAAAGTCCGGAAGTTCGAGAAACGTGTATATTGCACGATCGCCTGACATCGAGATCCAAATGTTCTTGAGTACATTATTCCGTTCACAATCACTACCATCATTCGACCAATGTAATGATAAGTTACTTTCGAGGCCGGTCCCATATAGCTCTATCAAGTACTCGGAACGAAACGAAGGTGTTTCATGGAAGAACGAATCCCGTAGATTTAACACGCTTACAGCGGTCACGTTAGGATTATTTAACGGATTCACTATGTCTGTCAGTGTATTGCCTCTTGTTAATCGAATAACTGCAATAACGAATAATAGAAAAACTGCCGGTGGTGTGTATGAGCGACCAACATGTCGCGCCATCGTGCGACTAACTCAACTCTGACAACTTTACTCATCCACTAGAAGTGAGCTGTATTTATAACCTTCAAGAATCGGCGCCGCGCATGCGCAAACGTGATGACTCTTGCGATATCTCGAGATACCATCTACGTGTAATCAAGTAGTAAGAATGACTTATCTTTATTTCGGTCTTTCCTGTTTGAAAAATTAAAATAATTAATTTTCAATGGAAAATAAAAAATCCGGTTTGATGTATATGATAGATCAATGAAATAAACGTATTCCTATAACGTACAAAAATACAATGAAATTAAGACATTTCTTAGGTACATTAGAATGAACCAATCAACGTTGATATATATTGTCCAATCAGATGTGACGAAAATGTGTTTAAGTTCACTTCATACTTTCGATCTTTGATCCGAGTGATCTTGACAACCTATCGATCGTGATGTAAGAATACGGCATAAAGTATATCGGAAACTATAAACGTGTGTAAAATCTTTTCCATTAATTTCGTTCAAATTTATTCCGATATTTAGAGGTAGAAAGTGTAAAAAATATTCTAACAAAATTACGAAGCGTTCATCGATACGTAAACATATAGAAAATGTTTTGAACTTTAATTATTCGTAAAGATCGATCAAGATGTATCCAACTGCTTCAACAACTGGACCGCAAGATCAAAATGGAGGAACTGACGGATAGATCGATAATGCTCAGTAATGTTAGAGAATATCATTGATCACTTTGCTTGTCAACGTGATTGTAAGTAAATCGTTTTCGCAATTTTCTATTATAGAAAATAATGTAAAGTGTTTGTTTCCTTTTATTGACAGTTCGTATTCGTATATCGATATGCGCGCGAAATTTAAGAATAAAGCAGGAATTTTTTTTCAAATTAAAAATTTTAAACGTTTTGAGCCATTAATAATAAAAGAATTTGTTTGGTAAATAAATTTTGTTAATATTATTCTTATCTTGAATTTTCATAATATTTTAACATTTTAATTAAAATAAGATTTTTCTTTCTTTTAAATCAGAGCATGGAATGGATGGATCCTGTCCACTCCTCTTTCCATCTTTTGGGGAGAAAAATAACTCTGAACGAGGAATCGGATATACAGCACAGAAAGTGTCTTTATACAGGCCATCCTCTGATGCAATTGACCTTGGATACCATACTCTTGACAACAGTGGTTGCCGTGTGCCTTCCTCATCTGCTATTACATCTGTACCTACGAGACAACAACCGCTGTCACAACAGAAAAGAGCATATGTTACAGGTCTTTACCAACTTGACGATGAGTTGTTACTAAAAATTTTCTCCTGGCTAAGTACTAGAGATCGTTGTGCTTTGGCGCAAACTTGTAGACGTCTATGGGAAATAGCGTGGCATCCATCCTTATGGAAGGAAGTTGAAATACAATATCCTCAAAATGCGACTATAGCACTAAATGCTTTAGCACAGCGAGGATGTCATTCTTGTATTCGTCGTTTGATATTGGAAGGTGCCACAGGTCTTCCTGGAGTCTTTCGACAACTGCCATTTTTAAGTTTAACTTCTCTAATTCTGCGTCATTCGCGACGCGTAACGGATGCTAACGTGACTGCCATTTTAGATAATTGCGTGCATTTAAAAGAATTAGATTTAACTGGATGCGTGAGTGTGACTAAAGCTTGTAGCCGGATAACATCGTTGCAATTACAGTCGCTTGATCTAAGCGATTGCCACAATATTGAAGATTCTGGTTTGGTATTAACGCTCTCCCGTATGCCACAACTTGCGTGCCTTTATCTACGACGATGCGCACGTATAACCGATGCCAGTTTCGTTGCTATTGCATCTTACTGTGGAAATTTACGACAACTTTCTGTATCTGATTGCGCAAAAATAACAGATTTTGGTGTACGTGAAGTGGCCGCACGTCTAGGGCCATCGTTAAGATATTTTTCTGTTGGTAAATGCGATCGTGTATCTGATGCCGGTCTGCTTGTGGTAGCCAGACATTGTTATAAATTACGTTATTTGAATGCACGTGGTTGCGAAGCACTCAGTGATAGCGCAACATCGGCTTTGGCACGTGGATGTCCACGGCTGAGAGCTCTTGACATAGGAAAATGCGATATCGGTGATGCCACACTCGAGGCTCTTTCCACGGGCTGTCCTAATTTGAAAAAGCTCTCTCTTTGTGGTTGCGAACGAATCACAGATGCTGGACTGGAAGCATTAGCATATTACGTGCGTGGTTTGAGACAGTTAAATATCGGAGAATGCCCTAGAGTAACTTGGGTTGGATACCGCGCAGTTAAACGTTATTGTCGTCGATGTGTTATAGAACATACTAATCCTGGTTTCTCCAGTTGATCCATATTTACTTTAATCTCCTGCTTCTACTATCTGCGATATATTTATTAACAAATATCAATTTCATTGCTTAATTAAATATTAATTTATATATATAGAGAAAAAAAGCGACGTATACTGAAATAGATTGTAAAAATATATATTTTGCGTCTTGCTTAAAAAACGCATTTGCTATTTATTGTTTTTTTTATATTTTAATACATTATACAAGGGTAATAAAATGTTAAATTTTATACTTTAATAAATGGATGTCTTATAACCTTCATTCAATGTTATCGAAAAAGTAATTACATTTAATTAGTTTGTCATTTTCAGTAGGTATTATCATATTAGGATATCAGATTTTCTACTTTTAGATATTTTATCCAGAATAATATTTTAAATCACATAATAGAAATAGTATTACCTTATTAATTAAATCAACTGGCTATAATACAAATCTTTCATTCAACAGATTCACGCATTTCTCACTGATCCTTTAACAATTTTAACATCATCGATAGGCCTATCATTTTTATCTGTTTCAACAAGACCAATTCTTTTTACTATTGCCATACCAGAATGAATTCGCCCTGCTCATAGAAAGACACATGATATCATTTAAATTAGAATCATTCTCATGAAATCATAATTGTTATACATACATAATAATATTCTATCTTACCAAATATAGTATGCTTTCCATCCAACCATTGCGTAGGTGCTAATGTAATAAAAAATTGAGATCCATTTGTATCTGGTCCAGAGTTTGCCATGGATAATATCCCAGCACCAGTATGTTTCAAATCATCATGAATTTCATCATCAAAACTATCTCCATATATAGACATACCACCTTTTCCTGTAGCGGTTGGATCTCCACCTGTGGGGACGCATACATTTATAATATCATATGTAATATTCAATAAGAATTCTATAAAACACAACCTTGTTTTACCTTGTATCATAAAATCGCGAATTATTCTATGAAACTTTGTACCATTGTAATATCCACGACGTGTCAATTCAGCAAAATTTCTACACGTTATAGGTGCATGTTTCCAGTATAATTCAATGATAATTTCACCCATACTAAAACACAAAAAAATGTATCACTGAAAAAAAATCATACAATAGAAATGGTTAATTTATATATTCGCATGTCTTACGTTGTCTCAAAAGCCACAAAGGGAGGTTGCCAATGTTTATCTGGTATTCCTGATATATTTGAAAGAGTCATTATTACACTATAAAAGTTATTAATAAAAATGAAAATATTACAAACAACAAATTAACCAACAAATAACCAAACTAAATTCAAACTACAAAATTGTATGCGAATTGTATCAGCTGTTTTTAGAACGCTATCTATATTAGCTTCCTAGAACTATAAGCGGTACTGAATTGATGTGTTAAAGTCGTAATGCCGGATCCTGCAATGGTGTTATAAAAATGTGTTAAAGATAATATTTACAGATTTTATAAATGTGGACCATTTTGTCCATCAGTTTTAAACTTGATCACATTCTTTTAATGTCTTCTGGCTCACTCGTAGTTTATTACGTATGCCAGAACGACTTAACCTCAGCAAAAACATGTTTTCTCCCCGGGATTTAGGTAAAACAGATTATATTAGTTTAAATATCTACGATAGTGCGGCTTTCACACGGGGGACATCGCGTAGCCTTTGGAGGGTAATTATTTTTCAAACATTATGTTCTGTATCACAAACAAACGATGATATTTTTTTTAATTATTAAATTATTAAATTATTTATCTTAATTATTTATTATTTTATTCCAGCAATGGAAACAGTTATCAAGGTTTCAAAGAAATATTTTCTACTTTGCTATTGTAACAGTTTTACTTGTGATATTTTATCTTTTGCCCGGTGAAACCAAAAATGCTATTCTACAAAATAACAGTGATTATAATAATGTTGATATAATTCAAGAGACAGTTAAATATGAAAAGGTAAATAAAGTATTAAAATATTTTTAAACTCTATTATAATTAATAGGTAATTTTTTCAGGTGCCGGAGGATATTGTTGTAGATAATGTTAATCAACCTGCTGGTGGTGGTCATGGTGGTGATGTCATTGAAGAACCAGAATTTCAACCAGAGATCAATCAAGTAGATGATGATCAAATTGGGGAACCACCTCAACCCAAACCAATTGCACTTAAATTTGAAGGTATATTTAATGTATAAACAATAGATTAATAATCTTGATAATTTATAAACAATTACATTCTATAGGACCACAAAATAGTAGACAAAGAGCAGTAGTTGCAGCATTTAAACATTCATGGAATGGGTATAAACAATATGCTTGGGGTCATGATAATGTTAAGCCGATATCAAAAAAATATCATGAATGGTTCGGCTTAGGACTTACTATTGTGGATTCCTTAGATACTTTATACATGATGGGTTTGAATGATGGTGTGTATAATATATATTTACTTTTATCTTCTTCCAGTATTATGAAATTAATATCCTTGATTTTTTTAGATTTTGCAGAAGCTAAATCGTGGGTTGAAAGTAGTTTAGTCTTCACCATGAATCGTGATGTTAATCTGTTTGAAGTAACAATAAGAGTATTAGGAGGATTGTTAGCTGCATATCATCTTAGTGGAGAGAAAATATTTTTAAATAAAGCGGTAAATTCAATATTGATTCTTTTTAATCTTTTAGTCCATTATTTTATTTAGGTAATCATTGAGTCTTTACAATTTAAGATCGATCTGGGAGATCGTATGATGCCAGCATTTTCCACTAGATCTGGTGTTCCATATTCTGATGTCAATTTAGGGACTAGAGCAGCACATAGTCCTAAATGGGGGCCTGATAGTAGTACTAGTGAAGTAACTTCTATTCAATTAGAATTTCGTGATCTAAGTCGTAGTTCAGGACAACCTAAATTTGAGGTAATAAGAAAAGAAGTATGAATAAAAATATCTTTATGTAGTATTGCTTTCGAAAATATACTTTATATTAATTAATAATTGTGTAGGCAGCTGCTGCAAGAGTCTCAGAACATGTGCATCAATTAGAGAAACATGATGGTTTAGTTCCAATTTTTATCAATGCCAACAATGGACAATTTAGAGAATATGCGACAATTACATTAGGAGCTAGAGGTGACAGCTATTACGAATATTTATTGAAACAATGGATACAAACTGGGAAGACCATAGACTAGTCTGTATTTTTTTTTAAGCATGTAATTCCTGATCATTCGCAGTGCACGAGATAGTAGTAGTGTCTCTGATAGACAATTGCTTCTCTTTATTTACAGTTTACGAGATGACTATTTATTGGGCATTTCTGGAACTAAGAAACATCTAGTCAAATATACAGCTATTAATAAGTATCTTTTTATAGCAGAATTGGTTGGTGCGCATAAAGATACAAGACCAAAGATGGTAATTTCCTTCTAGAAACATATTAATATTATATATAGCAACATTAAGAAATTAAAAATACTTATAAATATATTCTACAGGACCATCTTACATGTTACTTAGGAGGTACATTAGCCTTAGGAGTCCATCATGGGTTGCCACAAGAACATATGGCTTTTGCAAATGATATTGTCAAAACTTGTTATCAAACTTATGCAATACAACCGACTTTTCTTGCTCCCGAAATAACTTATTTTAACATTCAGGTAAACTTATTAGAAGAGTTATAAACATATATTAATAATAAATCCTTTTATTTCCTTTTTTATCATTCACAGAAATTAGAAGGAGATAATCAAATGGATATGTATGTGAAAACAAATGATGCACATAATCTCCTACGACCTGAGTTTATAGAAAGTCTCTTTTATATGTGGTATTTCACAGGAAATAAAACTTTCCAGGATTGGGGCTGGCAAATATTTCAAGTAAGCTTTAACATGCTTACTTTAAGATGATCTTGTCTATTCATAATTTTACCATTATATGTATACATATATATTAATCTCTTTATATATAAATAGGCATTTGAAAATTATACTAAAGTGGAAAATGGATACACAAGCATTGGAAATGTTCGAAGTATTCATAACATACGACCACAAGATATGACAGAAAGTTTCTGGTTCGCCGAAACTTTGAAATATTTATATTTGTTATTTGATGATACCAGACAGTTAATAGATTTAGACAAATGGGTATTCAATTCCGAAGGTCATCCATTGCCTATATATGAATCATAATACGATGTAAAGAAAAATTTATATTCGACAAATTCGAAACTATATCTTTAATTAGTTGAATTCATTTGCACCGATTTATTAATCATTATTATTAAAAAATTGCACCTAAAATCCAATCATATGTATTGGATACGAAAGATTTTCAAATTCTTTCGATTGTCTAAAAAATTTGTACAAAACCCGAGCAAACATAATAGCGTGTATGTAAAGTAAACATTTACAAATTTATTATCGTAAATATTTCATACGTTATGATTTATGAAAAATCATATCATTGTTTATACACAATTACATCTTTGACTTGAGTAGTGCCTATCTATGATCATCGGACGATGAAATGAACGATTTTGTAAATACTTTACTCTTTATATTATAGATCATGGAGATAAAAAGCAAATTTTTTTTTCATTCAAATTGTTAACACATCAATTATCAAACAATTGTAATCAAAACTACTTATACACAAAAGTACTATTCATCTATAGTGAGCACGTGCTTATACTATTTATCTTAAAAAAGAAAAAAGAAGTACATATTCATATCTTAGATTGTACATTAAAAGAACAGTTTATTAAAAAAAAAAAAAAAAAAAAAAACAAAAAAAAAACAAAAAAAAATCCTATAATAATCTTCTTTCTAGCAATAACAATGTAATCATTTATAGAAGTAACTTAAGTTAGAGTATCTAGTCGTGATTTACTAATATTTTTATCTATGATTTACCTATTATACATTATATTTGCTTCAACGTTATATATATATATATATATATATATATATATATATATATATATATAACAAACGGCCAAAATTATTATTGTCAACAATAGACAAAATGTACATTATCTACATTGTATGAAAAGCTTTTATACATAAGTATATGCGTGTGTATGTATGTATATATATATATATATATATATATATATATATATACTAGGATAATAATTATAAAGTCATTAGTTTCATATGAGAAAAAAAATATATAGAAATAAGTATTTCATAATAAGACTATATTATGCATACAAACACATATACAACAATCCATAATAATGTCGGTAAAATAGAATGCAATCGATAATACGAATGATATACTTATCAATGGCACTCAAATTACTCATTTTAATATTAAATATTTACATTTTATATTACGTATTATGAAAATTAACCTTTATAGTACATGTGTACGTATATGTTTTTCATAAAACATATTCTTTATTTTACAATGCGAGAATACAATGTAACTAACATAACACTTCTTCTTTGAACGAATTTCTTATCGTAAAATCTCTAAGTGTAATCTTCTAAAAAAGGAAAACAAAAAAAAAAGAAATAAAAGAGTCGTCATAAAATGGCACAGTCACAACATTCATGCGTGTAATAAAGACAATTAATAAGACATTCCTCGCATTTGTTGTCCTTCGACGAATGACTCCCAGAGTCGATATCAAATTCGACTTTTCTTTGACTTTTTTGATTTTCCCAATGTAAACCTTGTAAGCCCATATTTGTATTTGATGGTGCTATCTCGATTGCATCATAATCTATGCTTCGATTTTGTGACATTGGCGTTGATGACGGCAAAGTCGATAATGAAGAGGACGGGATTACCGACGCAATAGCCATCGTTGTTTGGGAGTGAACTTCGTTCGGTTGCTCGTATTCAATGCTCTTTTTCCTGTTCTCAGCCATTTGCATCGAATTGTTTGGCGATGTTACTCTGATTATACAAATCCAAAAATTATCCTTTTTTATCTTTCTTTTTCTCTCCTTCTCTTTCTCTCTTTCTCTCTTTCTATCTTTCTATCTCTTTCTCATGCAAATTAATTATGAACGAAGACAAGCTTATAAAAAAGCTTCAATGAACTTACTTGTAGCTGCCGCGTTCAGGAAATATACGCTTGAGAGACATCTTTGATGTATGAAAATCGCGGGAAAATTTGAAAAATTGCTTTCGAATTTTTTTGTTGAAAAGGACCGAACAAAATTGAGACAGATTGTCGTTGAATATGGATTGATGAAAAAAAAATTAATTTTCAGAAACTTAGAGAGACTCTTTCTCTGTGGTATGATAAAGGTCTAACTGACGATATTCTCATACACACAACAACATTGTGACAAAAGAAAGACGAAATTAGGAAAACGGAAACGACTGCCAGTGCCTTCATTTGTTTGTTTTTCTTTTTTTTTTCTTCCGTAATTTCGTTAGACAAAACAATAACACATCCACATATGTCCTTTCGTAATTTAAAGGGTCATTGTAAATCGATTGTTGAATATTTCTATTCTTTACTATAGAAAAGTGATCGAAAATATTTCTAAGAAACTTTCTAATTGAATATCTAAATTAGCTAAATTTATTAATATCTACATAGTTAAAATTATATATATATATATATATATATATATATATATATATAAATATATATATATATGTATGTATGTATGCATGTATATTTGTATATCGAAATAATTTTAACTAACGACAAGCCTAATTAATAGGACTTACTATTTTCATTTGACGAATATCTCTTTTTCTTTTTTTTTTGTTTTTTTTTTGTTTTTACTAATCATGCGTTCGGAAACATAAACATATAAGCACAACGATAAAACGTGAAGGCTTCGTTTATGTGTGTGTATGTGTGTATCTCTTTATGATAACACAAATATATTTTATATTTATTGAAAAACAACATACACATCTAAAGATTGTAATTTTAAAGTGCAATCACAAAAAACGCCATAACGATCATCATGTGAGTATATGTGTGTGTGTGTGTGTGTGTGTATATGCGCGCGCGCACGTATATATATATATATATATATATATATATATATATATATGTGCGAATACGCGTTCATACATTTATACGCATATCTCTCATTATTTTTCTTTTCAATGATTGGAAAAGTTTACAGAATGTGAGATTACGTGAACATTATTATGATACAGTAAAGTCGATGCTAGTGGATCGATCGATCGATTGATTGATCGATTTACATTAACGAATATAATTCGAAATTGCACTGCGTAAATTAATGTCTAATGTACTGTAATAATTTCATTACACAGAGCACCTTGCGAATAATGTTCTTCTTCTTCTTCTTTCTTTTTTATTTCATTTTTTTTCTTTCTCTCTATCCGTTCTTTTTTTTTTCTTTTTTTTTCTTTTTTCAATATATTCTTATCTATCGGAATTGAGGCTTGTATAGGCCGTTAGATAGCGGTAAGATAAAATTCTTATCTTTAAAACATTCGTCTATAATGTAGATTAACAGACGTCGGTGTTCTTGCGAGTAAATGCTTCGGAGATCAGTCAAGCTATATATATATATATATATATATATATATATATATTTGCCTCTCGTTTATCAAAGATCGCTAACTTTATACAGTGGTAATTTTTTTTATCTTTCTTTTTTTCCTTTCCTTTCTCTTTCTTTCTTTTTTTCTTCAAATAACCGTACACAAACTCGGTCAGTTTTCTTTAAAACAATGTTATCTACGTGTTAATCCAACGTGTTCGTTCTCACATAAAATATTAAATCGCATTGAAACAACACATTAAATCTCGTGAAATTTTCAACGTATTCGAACTTCAAATTCTCTACTTACGGCAAATTAACCTGTTTATTTAACTCGCTTTGTCGTTTTTTAATCTCCCCGCAGTCATCTTTCATAAAACGATTATAATTATCTTGAAAATTCTAATGCATCTATCCTCTCATACAGGATAGCTCTAGTTAAAGGCTCACTGTACAGTGTTAGATAATATCGTAATATCTCCGATATATTATACTTTTGTAATCTTTCAGGAACTATCGATGTAATAAGTACACGTACATGTCTGTTCATGTTCAATTAGGCATGTCGAACGATCTCTTTCTTTCCTAATAATAAAAACGAAAATAAAGAAACTATAATCACCTGGAAAATAATACATAATTGGAATCTATAATTATTTTCGTGCAATGCGAATAGTAAGCTGCAAACCGCTGAACGGTGAGCCCATAACTTGCACCTTCCGTATATATGTATATATATATATATATATAAATATATATATATAATATATATATATAAATATATATATATATATATAAATATATATATATATAATATATATATATATAAATATATATATATAATATATATATATAAATATATATATATATATATAAATATATATATATATAATATATATATATATAAATACATAATATATTTTCATATATTATATATACATGTATTATAATAATTTGCATGTAATATAATTAATCTCAATTCTCAATGGCCAAGT
>NC_140811.1:16500000-16507500 GCF_050613455.1 Vespa mandarinia
TTTCATTAATTTTTTTGGTTCTTTCTTTTCATTTCTTTTTTTTTTTCTTTTTTTTTTTGTAGAGATAAGAACGTTATCTCAATTATATCTTATTTCTTTATTTCAATAAAAAATAGGTCGATCTCATTTCTCTAGAGATTTCAAGATCACCTACATCGACGTTCCTTTCAACGTTTTCCTATCTTATACGAACAGCTGCACGTTTCATTCAAGTACATATATACTTACATTCAATACTATATGTGTATATATATATATATATATATATATATATATATACACATATATATATATATACACATATATATATATATATATATATATATATATATATATAGATCTTTACGAAACTTGCCTGGGACATAAGATTCGCATCGTCCGATTCCGATTCTCCAATCGATTCGACGAGACTTTCGCGACTTGCCAATACCTGAAGATGAAAAAAGATAAGAAGAACAAAAAAAAAAAAGAAATTGTTATAAAAATAAAAAGCAGTTAAAAAAACAAAAAAGAACTATCTATTTCTTTTTTTATTATTTTCTCACAATTTTTATATTATTATTGCTAAAAACAGGTAAAGAAAATAAAAGAAAGATGACGAAGTTGAAAAAAACAAACAATTTCTTTCTTTCTCTCTCTCTCTCTCTCTCTCTTTCTCTCTCTATTATTTCTTAAATAAGTTATTTGTTAATACTACCTATTGGCGTTAAAAAGCAAGATAAAAAATAACAAATTATCTTTAGATTTTTCTCTTTACCTCTCTCTTACGCAGTTATATCTTTAAAACAATTATATTATTATTGTTAAAGATGAGAAGAAAAAAGAGACAAAATTAGAAATAACAAATCATCTTTCTTTCTGTTCCATTTCATTTATACTATTACTGTTAACAACTTAACATTATTCATCATTTTGCATTGTCATGTTTTCTTTTTCATTTTGAAATTTGTCTTTTCTAATTATTAAAAAAATAGGCGAATTCTTTAGAAAATTTGAAACCTGAAGATATGGATTGTCTTGACGGCTGAGCCTGATTGCTTCCATATCCTGATCGATGTTTCGCGTTCTACCTGGTGTCGAGGTCAAAAAAGAGTGTGACGGTGAGGGCTGACAAGCAACGTCGACGTCGACGGCAGTGACGCTCAAGGTCGACGGAATCCTCGACACGGCATTGTCGTTCTCGTTTCCCCCTCGGCGGCACGTGTTTGCGATAATGGCTGAAGGTACATATATTACATTTCGTATATAACTATATAGAAACCTATATACTTGTGTGTGTGTATGTGTTTTGTGTATATATTTTGTGTATGTGTATGTATAACGTTTATGAGATAGAGAACGTATATATAATACATATACGCATGTATGTATTCCAGTGCATTGATTTGGTACTCCGATAGAGCGAAGCACGAAATCTTTACATAGAACGAACAACTCTTTCATTTGTCATTAATATTTATGCAATGCAAGCTAAAATATGGAACTAGGTAATAGCGGCTCTCCACCATCATTGAATGGATAATTAGAATCCATTAAATATCCTATTCGAGACAGAATTTTATCGTTCATTACGTATTCGATGAATTACAGGGTTATTACATTCTTTTTTTTATATATATATATATATATATATATATATATGTGTGTGTGTGTGTACATATATGTATAAAAGATATCCTACGTAAAATGTTAAAAATTATTTATACCGATACATATGAAATTATTAACTAATTAATATTAGAATTACCATTAGAAAAATCCACAGAAATGGTAGATTTCAGATTTTTCTTTTCTTTTTTTTTTTATAATAATTAAAATCATAATTATTACAGATACGTGAAATAATCATTATTTTCACCGATTTGTTGTCATAAAATTTAATTAACAAAAAATAATAATAAATAAACATTTGTCTTCAAGTAAATTGTAATGTTAATAAATATATGTATATATATATATATATCGTACAAACTTTTGTTA
The DNA here is from genome assembly GCF_050613455.1 of Vespa mandarinia. Taxonomy (NCBI): domain Eukaryota; kingdom Metazoa; phylum Arthropoda; class Insecta; order Hymenoptera; family Vespidae; genus Vespa; species Vespa mandarinia. Next base: position 16,501,981 of record NC_140811.1, read on the forward strand.
ATTATGAAACTGGAAAATTAAATTTGTTTCTTTTTTCTATTTATGTAGACCATCCTTGTGTATATATAATATATATTTAAATATATACATATATATATATATATATATATATATACATATAAAAATTTATGAAAACATACCAGGTGACTCGATCCTAGGAGAACGTTCCATTTCTTCGTCCTCGTTGATCTTCATCCCTAAATTGAGCTTCCTTGATTTAAAGAGGCTCGTTAGGAAGGCGGTACCCTTGCGCTTTACACGGTCGTATCGGTGCGCGTTTTCTGCTGACACGTGTATCATAATTTACCTGGAAATTAATAATGTTCCAAGTATCGATTAATTAGAGACTCGTAGGAGCGTGTATAAAGGAAGATAGGGAGCATATACTTCTCGACCTAGACAAAGGGCCTGTCATCATTACTAATGAAATTGAAAATGATGTTTTCCACTTTATCGAACTTATCCTTATTTTCTCTTGTTAAGTACTTTGTCCTTTAACTATTGTTTATTATAATCGTCTAACCAATAATTTGACAAAGTGTTTAAGTAAGTTCATTCATATATATGTATTTTTATTCCAGGATGTTTATAATAGAAGTGGAAAAAAAGAGGGATAAAAAGAAAGGAAATAAAATAGCCACTTGAATTGAATTATTAGTAGTCGAGTAGGAAAAAAGGCAAACCCTTCCGAAGGTCGACACCCGTATCTCTGTTGAGTGGTTGTTACATTGGAATTAAGTGGCGGTGCTCGTTATGCCGAATGAAAAAAGAAAAATAGTGAGAATGCGAAGGTACATTAAGGATGTAGATATCTTTGTGTATGCGTGTGTGTTTGTATATATCCATGGATACATAGAGATATACGGTAATGAGTTTCTTTTACAAAAATAAGCTTTACTTTATCTCTCTCATTCTTTCTTTATCTTTCTTTTCATTTTTGTACTCGAAAGAAATTTTCTATTACTATGGCGAATAAAATCCTATTAACGGTAAACGTAAACACGTGTTTCAATGATAATCGATCGATCCTCTCTATCCAACGTATAAAATTATTTTGTATATATACATATACGTATAGTGATTGGTATATACATATATGTGTATCGTATATTGCGCGTATATATGTATGTGTTTATTGACTATACTTGATTAAAAACACAAGTTGATCGAAGGCATACTTTTTATGTATACTGATAAAATTGAATTTTTAATCATTTATAATTTAAACATATATATATGTAACTAGATCAGTTATAACAGTATATACATATGTATATAATTACTGTACCTTATAAGGTTTTATGATAGCATATGTTACTGTATATTCATAACAGTGTATATATATATATATATATATATATATATATATATATATATATACTCTATAATATTAAATACTCTATACTTTACATATATTCTATTCTACATATATACTCTTTATATGTATATATATATGTATATATATATAAAAGAAATTTAAAATATGATAAAAAGAAAAGATAAAATAGCAATTTCATTTAATCATCAACAGACTCTTTTCCTTTCTTTCTTTCTTTCTTTCTTTTTTTCTTTTAACGTACCTTTACTTTCGATTGATTCTCGAAGGAAAGCTCACGTGTATCGTTATCGATCACGTGCCTAAACTCTTTCATTTTGCGATACGCTAATTAAACAGCCCGCGTTTCTATCGGCGAAACGCGTTTCACACGCAAACCTACATACACACAAACACATATATAAACGTATATATTTATTGTCGTTGATACAAACTATAATAAACGTTTTCTTAACTATCGTCGTTGCTGTGAGCTTTTAAAAATTGAAACTAACCGAATAATACGATCACGATCCGACGAGATCGTCTTGCGAACTGCAACTGCGGAAGGGTGTGCTCCTCCGGCTAGTTTTCGGACATTGCGCAGTTGCAACCGACACTGTGTACCGGCGAGCCAGGTATAGTGTAGGAAAGAAGAAGGTGGCAAAGAATTGGAATGAAAAGAAAAAAAAAAAGAAAAAAAAAGAAACAAGAAAAAAAGGAAAAAAAAAGATCATAGAAATGTTTCTTTAGTTTGTGTTAAGTGTGAAAGTGAGAAGGAAAACGCGAACGATTTTCATATATGTACGTGTATACGCAAGAATGAGAAAGAGAAAATGAAAAATTCAAGATTTATATATTATACGTGAAACTGAGAGAGAGAGAGAGATAAAACGAGAAAAAAATAAGATATGTATGATATCTTTATACGAAAAAGAAAAAGAAATGAAGAAGTTTTTAAAATGTGTATATACGTAAGAAAGCGTACGAGAGAGATAGAGCGAAAAGAATTAATTAATTATTTGATATCTCTGTGAGAAAAGAAAGAGAGAGAGAGAAAGAGAGAGAGAGAGAGAAAGAGAGAGAAAGGACATTAAAAATGTATATGTATAAATGTATGCGTATATATCTATGTATGTATGTATGAGCGATAGAAATGGCAAAAAAAAATCTGAGAGACCCTGTGTATGTACTTATATTAGAGGGTGAAAAAGAGACAAAGATATAGAGAGGGTGAATATAAGGGTTGAAATGAAAAAAGGTAAGAAGGGTGATACGGTCGGTGCCAAGTGTTTTAGAGTACCGTGAAGTTGAGATCCTCAAAGGCTTTTTCGGACGTACATATGTATGTATATATGTATTGTACGTATGTATCTCTTCGTGACCTACATTGTCTACGTTTTCAAGAAACTCAACGACTTCTTATTCTTTGATGATAAGTAACTCTCGGAATACCGAGTATCGTTAAACCTTTTGTATCTTTTTCTTTCTCTTTCTTTCTTTCTTTTTATCTCGCGGTCTCTCTCTCTCTCTCTCTCTCTCTTTCTCTCTCTCTTTCTCTCCCTCTCTTCCTCTGATATTGGAAACGCTTTAGAGATAATTAATCGTTCGAACGTTCGATTTTATCAAACTTTTAGAATACTAATTATTTATTTCATGAAACTGTATAACTTGTAAATAATTTTTTTAAATATTATAAAACACTTAAACTTGTAAAATATTTTTATAAATATTCGATCTATATATAATAATGTGTATATTATTAAATTTAAAAAAGTTACGTTCATTTAGCATATAAAAAAAAAATATATATATATATATATAATTAATATATTAAATTGGATTATTTAAATAAATAAAAATTTTTTAAGTAAAATCGCGCAGAACTTTTACACCTAACATTCCTTAGAATGATACTTGATATATTAAGTTACATCTCGTGATGGATTATAAAATTTAAAACAAAGAAATTAAATTAATCGATAAGTATTATTGCATATAGTATATTGCATATAGTTATTCATAAATGAATAAAAATCGTTGAAACAAAATTCGTAAAATTTTTTGATAGTGTTAAAATATTTCGTAAAATAAAATCTAATATAGATTAAATTACTTATCGTGACAGATTATCGAAATTAAAGTTAAGGAACAAGATTAAAAAGAAATAGAGAAAGAAGAAAAAAATAAGAACGAAATAAATAAAAAAGAAAAAGGAAAGAAAAGAAATTCTTTTCTTTTTCCTAGACTTTAATTATCTTTGCAATCTGAATTCGTGAAAATCATTCATGCATATATTCGATCGTAAACACGAAAGCTAAGTGGAATAAAGAAAGAAAGTGGGAGAGAGAGAGAGAGAGAGAGAGAGAGAGAGAGAGAGAGAGAGAGAGAGAGAGAGAGAGAGAGAGAGAGAGAGAGAGGTAGATAGATAGATAAAGAGAGAGAGAGAGAGAGAGAGAGAGAAAGAAAGAGAGAGAAAATTAGAATCTAGAAAGGCAAAGTAAAAATTCGCATGCATGCGTTTCAAATGTCTTGGATGAATAACACGTCAGATCGGTCATGCTAATCATTCGCGAGCCACATAATCATTTCAACCCTGTATAGAGGCTAACTTTCATACAGAAATACTGGCTAATAATATAGTTCCATTTATTATCAACCCCACCCATGAAAGTAAAGAAAGAAAAAGTACAAGTAAAAGACATAATCAAAGGGTGGAGTAGGGTTGATGGATTGTGGAGGGGATAGGAAGAGGAAAAAAGGAACTCTCAATTATTTAGAAATGAACAGATACATTTTATAAGAGAATATGATTCGAAAGTAAGCTATAACGAGATAAAAGTTCGAGTAAGTAATTTTCCCGAGTAATTTTCCACGAGCATGCCATTTGATATCCGTCCTATCCGGCTTTGGTTATACGATCGATCGAATATACTCGTCCGCGTTCTCGAGCGAGAAAGAAAGAGAGTGAGTCTACACGAGGGAAGAAGCGTCGAGTCGAGTATTTCAACCCTTTCGTCACACCTACTACTACTATGATAAATATTACATACACATGAGTACATATACATATATACATACATATATACATACATATATAGGAACACACATAAATATATATATATATATATATGTATATATATATAAAGGTAAAGAGAGATAGAGAGAGAGAGAGAGAGAGAGAGAGAGAATTACATATGTATATAGAAGAAAAATACCTACAGCTCCACCACGCGAGTTATTCGAAGAAAGAAAAGTTCACGCACCTGTCGACGATGGCCCATCGTCTTTGTTCACAATTATCAACAATTTTTATCTCCAGCTTCCTCTAGCTATTATAATATTTCAACCCTTTTTTTATTTTTAATTTTACCGTCGCTTTTGTTTTAATTAAACGCGAAGACAGCAATGAAAAAAGATTTGTCTCCGATAAAAAGATATTCGCGAAAGATCTTTATGATAGTACGACGTTTACGTACACGCTCGTTGTAAACAAGAAGTTAAGTATTTACAAGAAGAAAAAAAAAGAAAAGAAAAGAAAAGAAAAGAAGGACGATTCTCATTCGAGGCTCCGAACGTGCGAATAATACGTCCGTCCGCGAAACGCTCAAGAGAAGGCTCCGGGTTTTCTGCTGATCCTCCTTCCTTCCTTCCTTCCTTCCTTCTTTGCGGAGAGGCGGGTGGAGTGCGGACGAAACGCGTTCCGCGCAAGCTCGACTCCGTGGCGACCCTTCGACCGCGCATCTACAAAACACTCTGCATTTTCCTTATTATCGCTTAAGTCTTGTTGTTATTATTATTATTATTATTATTATTATTATTATTATTATTATTATTATTATTATTATTATTATTAATGAATTTTGCGTGGATATCTGTAATATTATTCTCTATTTTGTTTCTTCTTAATTTCTTTTTTTTCTCTATCTATTATTTAGATTTATTTTCTCTATCTATTTATCTATCTTCATGTTACGTGACGTTTAAGCATTTAATACGCGCATGTGTGTTTATCTGTGTATATATATACACACATATATATATATATATATATATATATATATATATATGTACGTATAGTTCATACGTTGCAATTGTATACACGAAGTTTACAGATTGGACGGTACATTGTACTCGTTGAAAAAATAAAACGATATAAATTCACGTGGTCTTGTGTCGTTTTTATAATGAATTATATTTTTTTC
>NC_140811.1:16515000-16520000 GCF_050613455.1 Vespa mandarinia
TCTGTTTCAGGCACTGTTCCTTTATAGCCGTATAAGTTTCACCACCCGGTAGAACATTCCAATTTTGTTGACATTCCGTTGTCGTTGTACCAGACTCGACACAGGATTCTTGCTGTTGCTGTTGCTGTTGCTGCTGTTGATTTTTGTGTTTTCGATCATCCTTGTGTTTCTTCTTATGTTTCACCTTATGCTTGCGACGATGATAAAGCAAAGGATCGTAGCTTGTGTTATATCTATAAAATAGAAATCTTTTCTTACTGTCTGATCTCAATGATCAAGATCGTGATATGCGTGAGAGTTACTTTAACGTACCGTGGAGAACCATTACAAGGTGATCTGGCCGGTGAGACACCACCGCCCAACATTTTCCTTCTTGCTTCCTTCTTAGCTTTCTTCAATGCTCTTTTCGCAGCCTTAGCACTGGCGTCCTTTACACCCTGCTTCTGCGGATCTATCTGTTCTTGCCCATCGTCCTCAACATCCTCGCAATAATCATAACCATTATCGAAATTCCTTGGTAATTCCAAAGGATCTCGATCGGTTTCAGCTTGCACGTCGTCCGGATCATCGGTCTCCTGCTCGTATTCTGGGTCTTGAATTTTCGAAGGTATCTTCAATACGGTACCCTCTCCTTGAGCACCGAAAGAAATCTTGATAATAGGTGTGGTCCTGGTAGTTCTCGTTGGATCCTCGAACACAGACTCATCCCAAAGATCCTCCATAGAACCAACTGATCTTTTTTTCCTTGGTACTCGACCGATCCTCGGTCTCATCGTCGAATCAGCCGCAGCCAAGGTCTTCTTATCCTCTTCTTCAGGCACCTTCGCACTCTCCACCGAGGAGCTACTCAATCTTCTCGGTGTTGCGCAATAAGCCATCGAAGGATTACTATCGCAATCCGTAGACTCAACTCGATCCTCTGGACGCGTTAGGGTATTCCTGCTCGAATCATCAGCCTCGCTGCTGCTACTCCAATAAGTAGATGGTACTCCTGTTGGCAGTTCTACCTTACCTACGAAATCAGGTCACGATATCAATTTCTATGAGACGCCTACGAGAGACTCTATCGGGTGAATGTGTGTGTGTTTTTGTTTTTTCGAATCTATCGTAAGAGACTCTTTGAGGACTCACCAGGTCCATGCATAGCGTTGCTGATCTCGTTCGGTTGTAATCTTGAAAGTTTTGGTATCAAAGAAGATGGGCCAAGCTTCGAAGAGTCAGGACTCGACGAGGACGTCGCTGGTTTCATCACCGTTGTCATCATCGTCGTTGTCGCCGTCGCCGTCGCCGTCGCCGTCACCGTCGCAGTCATCGTCGTATTCGTATTTTCCGAAAAGAATGCCCTTTGATTCTTTTGCGGTTGCTGACTACAACGTTGACGATCGCTTCTCCTCGTAGGTACACTTGATTGCTGTTGATGAGTTTGTTGCTGTTGATGATGTGAATGTTGTTGAGTTTGTTGCTGTTGTTGTTGTTGCTGCTGCTGCTGCTGTTGTTGTTGTTGCTGTTGTTGCTGCTGCTGCTGTTGTTCCTCATCATGCTTTCGTTTACGGCTTACGTCGACGTTCTCGCTATTCTCATTACAAATCGAACGACACTTGCTACAGAGAACTTGACGGGGCCTAAGCCTGACCGTTGGCCGTGCGTTTTTATATCTAGCTGGTGGATTTATGCTCCTACGTAAGTCGACCTTAGTCGGACCGCTCGTGTTTTTCCTATCTTGGAAATAACTGAACCGTGCCGCGATCGTCGCCAACTTGTCGCCGTCAGGATCCGGTACCGGTTCCGGAGGTTGAACGCCACAGGGAAGACCCCTGGAAAATTTCAACAAATATTCTAACTTTCTTTCCCATCTCTTTTCGTTTAATCGATAATATCAATTCTCTTACGTGAAGAAATTATTAATGACTATATAATTAATCACTTTTCAATTATAAAAATAAATCATTCTCAAAATCATCGTCGACGAAATAATTGATATAGATAATGAAAACGTATTTGTTAAATAAAGATATTTTATTAATATCGAAAATGAAAATTATAAAAAGTTTATCGATGAGACGATATAAATAGAAATTATCGATGTTGAAAATTTATAATTGTAAAAGAGATAGAGAGAGAGAGAGAGAGAGAGAGAGAGAGAGAGAGAGAGAGAGAGAGAACAAAAAAAAGAGAGAGAGGTAGAGAGATAGAGAGATAAATTTTGTAACGAGTCTGATGTACAATACAAGCGGAAGGAATTCCGTTATCGCTTAATCGCCCGTTTCGGAGCCCCAATATTGATTTGCGAAATCAGGGTTGGTCCGACGAAGCGTCGATAAAGTGCTCGTCATTAGCTTTATCCGCGAATTAACGTCGATCGCAGATGCGTGAGTTCGCATTTTTTAAATTAACTCCGTTTTTATACGAGCACATTCGGGCCATTTATCTACGTTGATATACAGGGTGACATAATAAAATTAAGAAAAGAAAAAAATATTTCTTTTTATTATTATTATTATTATTATTATTATTATTATTATTATTATTATTATTATTTTTATCATAGTTTTTTTTTTTAAATATCACGCGATCTAAAAAGCGTTCAAACCTTTTTCAAACCATTCGATAATATTCTCTAACTTACATTGTTGAGATACGAAGATGATCCAAAGATAATAATCTTTTTCTTTTCTTTTCTTTTTTTTTCTTCTTTTCTTTTCTTTTTTTTTTCTTCTTTTTTAATAATTTTTAATAGCTACCACGTTAATGACAAAATTATTTAAAATGTAAATGTGAACGAAAACAAATTTCTAAATAAGAATGAAAGACGACCATTCACTTTGACCTCCGTGATAATATATATTTCGAAATTATATTTCATTTATAATCGGGTCGATATCGATAATAAGTAAGTAACTTCAAACTAGCATATTAGAATGTAGTCAAATTTTCGATGTAACTTAGAAACTTTTGATATGGAAGTATTCTACATGATATTCATTCTAAACTTCCTTCTCGGATTTGTCTAAAATAACTCGTGAATTTGAAATTCACGTAAGATCAAGAAAGATCAAAATAAAAATCTCCATCCACTAACTCCTCCAAGAAAAAAGAAAAAGAACGATTAACATTAATCAAACTATAAAGAAATATCAGAACGCTATTAGTATGACTAACACTTTAGTAAGACAAACAAAATTTCAAATAAATATATTACCTACCAAAAGAGAACTTACTGATACATTTACTTAAGCGCGGATGTTACAACATTGATTTGCATAAAAAAAAAAGGAAGGAAAAAAAAATAGCTGATTACAATTTTTAAGTAAAACGCTTGTTCGACGATGCGTTAAAACTTGAAAAAAATCGTTTGAACGATCTACAAGAAAAAATATAAATATATTTCGATAAATAAACCGTCTTATGAGATGGTACCATTGTTTTGTTAGTATGGTTTCGTAATAGTGAAAAACGTCTGCGTAATGCCGAGATTCTGTGTTCGCGCGAACCACAAGAGATTATTGGGCAACGTGGTGAACATATACATACCCACATAGCACACACGCGTGAACACATACATATACATACTATATAGATACATAACGATGCACACATCCATTTTATTCGGTCGGGTTTCGCATATGTGCAAGTATATATATATGTTGTATATACATGTGTTTGTGTGCGTGTATATATATATATATATATATATATATATATATATATGTAATAAGCATGCATCTATATATAATATATGTACATATGTATACATACACAGCTACAGATACAGGACAGGAACAGAACAGAACAGAACAGACAACCACAACGACGTATTGATTCTAGAGGGCGGACAATGAACGACAGCCTCAACTCAGTGTATATCTATTAATATTTTTCAACTTTTCCTTCATCTTTCCTGCAAGTAACTTGTTCGGATAACTTGGTAAACAAATTTTGAGAAAATTCATTTAAGAACAATACGATACAATTTTCAAGTTTCCAAAGAAATAAGAAAAGAGAAACAAATATGTGTATGTGTAAGGATGTGTATGTATTTGCCTATTATATATATATTTGTGCTATATATATATATATATATATATATATATATATATATATATATATATATAGTACTACACAACACACACACACACACAGAGAGAGAAAGAGAGAGAGACACACATAATTGCATCAACGTATGTCACGTTTCCAGAAAATTACCTAACTTTCCGTGATCTCTCAAAACACCTACGTACGTTGTTATCTTATACATTACCCGTATCTGTCGTGAACAGCTGACGCGTCCCCTCTCTCTGTCCGTCTATCTGTCTATCTGTCTGTCTGTCTGTCTGTCTGTCTTTCTCTATCTCTTTCTCTGATATTACAAATGTTTGTGAACTTGCACGAGCATACTACTTACTTCAAAAAGGACAGACATTTAATGTCAAGAAAGAAGATATCCTAACAGAAATGATTCGTTTCGTTTTCTAACTGGCGCCATATGTCACGTGATACATATAATAACTAAACGAAGAAAAAATGGCGACAATTCTGCAAACGGCCATTTTTAAATACCATGAAAAACCATCGTCAAAATTTTACATTGAAAATATTTAGAGTAGATAAGACACTCGAAACTGTACATTAAAACACAGTTTAGACAACGATGATCACGATGATGATAATGATGATGAAATTCATATTTTTTATTTCTATTATGAAAAATAACGATTTTCTTTTAACAATTCATCCTGTAAGATACATAAGAGATAATCTTTGTTTTGATTGCAAAGAACGAATGTGGTTTTCGTTTATTGTTTACATATATGTATGTGTATGTGTGGCCTGGTATCTTAGAACGTTCTCATTTCCCAGGGCTCCCAGCTACGTTCCAGGGTATAAGCCAGTAGCGTACCGTTGTGAAGAGTAATTAAGGGACGCGCAATTACGGACACTATGTCCCGAAATGAGTAATGAGTTTTCAGGCTGGTGTTACGGCTGAGATAGCGCGAAACGAA
>NC_140811.1:16522500-16530000 GCF_050613455.1 Vespa mandarinia
TATATATATATATATATATATATATATATACATGTATACTCGTGGGAGCTACCTAGCGGTTTATTCCATGAGGAGAAATGAGTCGATATCATAAGCGATGATATTATAGGAAACATACGTGAGAGATGCCTCGATTGTAAGAACCTTCTGTCTGATAATGAAATTACTCGAAAAACATCCTAATAAAATAACCGTCTGTCTTATCGTCAATCGATAAATTTAGATAAAGAATACGATGATCTAATTTCTATGAAAGAATAGAGAATGTGTATAATGAAGAAAATATGATATCAAAAGATTACGATCAATCTTGATTAAACTAACTTTGATCGTGGATGAATTTACGCGTTTGAATTTGTGAATTAATAAACGAAATTCTTATCCTTTCTTTCTTTGTTCTTCTTCTTCTTTTATATATATATATATATGCGCCTTATTTTCTATTTGTCCTTTTACGAATTATCACTTCTCCTACCACCTAGTCACCCCCATGCCCCTCTAACGTAAGTCACCGTCTTAACACATAACGCATACATAACCAGAACGCACCAACTGTATCTACCATTTAACCTGCATAGATATTACCATGCGATAACTTTTACACAATAGACTCAATTTTAAAAGGAGAATTAAAGATATGGCTGAAACAATAACATGCCGTAATTATGAGATAGGAAATTTAATAATATTAGAATGAAACTTAATATTAGAGAGCAAATGTATTAAAGAGCATAAGAAGAATGTTTAGGAATAACGAGGCGTTACATTTACCATGCACGGTATTGCAATAGTTATTTCTCGTTTTTCTCGTTGTAATAAATAAAAGCAACAAAGTATCTTTTCTATCGACAAGGTATGATACCTGTCTGGTCTGGTCTTGTCTGGTGTAGCATGGTCTTGTCTGGTCTGGCTTGGCTTTGCTTGGCTTGGCATGGCATGTCATGGCATGGCATGGCATGGCATAGCCTGGCATGGCATAGCCTGGCCTGGCCTGGCTTGGCCTAGCTTGGCCTGGCCTGGCTTGGCCTGGCTTGGCCTGGCTTGGCCTAGCCTGGTCGTCGAACTCGTGTTTTCCATAGTCAGACTGATCCACGATAGCTTCACTGCGAATTTATCGATTTTCCGAGTACATACTCGCGATACACATACTCGCGTTACTTCAAAGCTCGTGACTACGTTTGTCTCCTAAAACTTTCTACCGTCGGCTATTTTTTCAAGCTATGCTCGAGCTTTGAAAAATATTTACCGAATGCTAATAAACCCTTGCAACTAAATCCGATTTTAAAAGTTTGATTTGCTTCGATAACGAATCCAAATAGTTACACTTAAAGGAATATATTTATAATACATGTGTTCGCGTATGTTCTGTTAAAATTGAAATCATGATAATCGAGAAAGATCATTTGAAATTTGGAATTATTATTTATTCAATGAATTCGTGGACTCTTTTAAAAATAAAAGAGATGAAAAGAAAGAAAGGAAGGATTGAAATTTCTCGATTAGATTATTTCGAGTCGAATAAAAAATTTCTTACTTTCTTTATTATAGATAGAGTAGAAACACGTTACATATCCGGTAACACTATATATGCCTTTCTTAGATCCATACAATAGTCTCCCCTATTCATCCATCTATTCACCTATCTGTCCACCTATGTCGATCTCTCTTATTCGTTCACTCGATCATACAAATTGTATATACTTGATATTCATATATATATATATATATATATATATATATATATATATATATATTATATATATACTTATACACATATATACGTACATGTAAATTGTTTAGTGCAATATGTTACGTACTATAAATGTTTTATATGTAGTATACGTATATATACATGAAAGTATGTTTTATATGTGCATTTGTATAATATGTACGTACGTATGTATGTATGTATAAATGTATGTATAATGTATGTGTGTATATATGTATGCATGTATGTATGTATGCACATACCATAAATGCGATCAAATTCCGTGTTAGATACACGTGTGAGAGGAAAGAAAGACTGAAGTCATTAGGACTGAAGGTGTATGTTACATCGATCAGCGAAAGCCAGGCGAATGCCAAAATAATGTTACGGCCCGCATGGCCTCCGTGATATGGTCTGCGACAATGCGGAGCCACCGCCCATACGTATGCGATTTACCGGCAGAAATCATTTCAAATATTCTCCCTAACTCGATCCTTCAAATTATTGTACGAGTCTCTATGTATATGTAAAGTATGCGTATTTAATAGATTCTTTGTAAATTTTTTTACTTCGATTACTTCAGCTTTTGTTCTATGTAATTATATCTTATATTATTTTAATTGTTTAACAAACGCGATACACACACTTTATATATATATATATATATATATGTGTATGTAATAGTATTATTAGTACATATCATTTCGTTCAATTTTTATTAAATTACGTGTATGATAATTTTAATCTTAATTTAATGAAAAAAAAAAAATATACAAGAAATTATTACATATCACGATCAAATAGATGTTTGATTAAATGATAAATTAAATGTTATTTGTTTCTTTTAGTTCATTATTGAATGAACTAAATGAATTTTCCTTTAACAATCTCTCTCTCTCTCTCTCTCTCTCTCTCTCTCTCTCTCTCTCTCTCTCTCTCTCTCTCTCTCTCTCTCTCTCTTCTCTCACTCTCTTCTATTCTCCTTTACCGCTCGTTCTCTCTAACTTTCTTAGTATCAATTTCTTTGTTAGATTTTAACTTCCTTTTTTTTCTCTCTCTCTCTCTCTCTTTCATCGCACGTAACAGCCTCGAAAATTCAATTTACCCTTTCGATAAGCCGAAAAGACGATTCAGAAGTCGCCTAGAGTAATTCCGGCTTGTTTATTTGCGGCCGTGCCTGAAACGACGAGCCGACGATTTCTCTCGCCCTATTTTTCTTCTCTCTCTCTCTCTCTCTCTCTCTCTCTATTTCTCTATCTATCTCTCTTCTTCGTTAACTTGTACAAAAAAGTAAAAAATACAATACAATAACGATGTTAACTAATCCACGAACAATTCTCTCACACGATTCCGTTATTCTCCTCGTTAACACTGAAGATTGCTTTTTCAAAAACTTCGCTCTCTCTCTCTCTCTCTCTCACCCACCCACACACACACACACACACACACACATACATTCTCTTTTATTTGGAGATAAAACGATGTTCTCCATGATAAAGTCGAATTCAACTTCCGTTCGATATTTTGAGAAAGAAAGGGGAAAAAAAAGGAAAAAGAAAAAAAAAGAAAAAAAAAAAAAAGGAAAGATGACGTCGCGATCGGCCTAATAAAATTTTCCCTTATACTTCTATTCCGTGCTTACTTCTTTTTCATATTTTATTGATCGTCAATTTGATTAATTCCCTGTAATTTCATGCGACCTACGAGGAACGATCATCTTCAAGATGGCGGCCACGTTGGTGACAAGAAGAAAAAAGAAGACCATATTCCTAACATTACGTAACTTGATAGCGAAAAGAGCAAGCAGTCATGATTCTCATTCTATCGAGTCTCGTTTTACGTCCGTGGATAAAGAGAAAGAAAGAAAGAAAAAAAAAAAAAAAAAAAAAAAAAAAGAGGAAAATGATCCAGGGGAACGTGCAGTTTAACCAAAAGCACAGTTAAGCTTTGGAAAAAGAGTGATCTAATTAAATGGGCTTGAATTAAATATACAACGATGACAAATAAGTACATTTAAATACGATCGAAATATTTTCTTTTTATAAACGAAACTTTTTTTTTACTTTCTTTTTTTCTGAACAATATGGACAATTTCTGAACAATTATTATTATTATTATTATTATTATATATATATATATATATATACATATATAAATATATATATGTGTGTTTATTTATGTCATAAGATAGAGTAATAATCAAAGAAGAAAATAAAAAAAAAAAAAAAGAAAGGAAAAAAAAGAAAAGAAATAAAAGAAAAAGAATTGCACTACCGTCTAATTTTTTATCGTACCAAATAAAACATTTCATCGTGTGACTGCTTTATGTTGACATTTTTGTTACGGTAATATTCGCAATTTAAATAAATCACTAACGAGACGGCATTGATCGCGTCGCTCTTTACAATGTTTCAAGTCACTGTAAATTATTACATCTTTCTTTCTTTCTTTCTTTCTTTCTTACTTTCTATCTCTATCTTTTTCTCTTCCTCGGCAATACTTGTCGTTTCGTGAGATAAAGATTGACACCAAGACGTTACGTAATTTGATAGTAGCAACAATAAAAATAAAAAGACATCTTTAATGTTTTTCGTTAATGTTAGAATATATACGTCATTCATGATTTGATATTTATTATTTAAAAATAACAAATATATATATATCGTTGTTTAAACAAAATAATTGTTAAACATATGTTACTCCATTATACGATATATATATATATATATATATATATATCATTCAGAGAAAGTTCGTTTAGAAAAAAATATGTTATATTTATTATACGTATTTCTTTACGTATATTAATTACTATATTAATTATTTACGTATATTAATTACGTATTTCTATACGTATTTCTTTCTATCTACATTATACGCGAGCACAAATATTATATAACTATTAATATAGTAATAGATTATATTTAATTATAAATAACTATCTATAACTTAAATACAGATCTTTACGATCTATAAATATACATATATACATCTTTATAAATATATATAAAGAAATTGTATATAAAATTGTATATAAATATTTATATAAAAAAAATTATGATATATAGACCATAATAAAAATTTATCGTCAATTAATAACATTGCAAGAAAGTATCTAATAAATTTCCTTAAAGATTTCTTCATCGATGAATTAACCATTAGAAACTTTTCAAGATATGCTTGAACAAATACAAAGGTGCCTTTTGAAAGTCACAAGAACATCTGTTTCTTTATGTACGTTAAGGAAAAACATCTTCGTGCGTGCCAAAAAAAAAAACAAAAAAAAAAAAGAAAGAAAAAGAAAAACGAAAAAGAGAAGGAACAGAAAACAAAAATACTACCAATGAAAAATGACGTCTCAAACGAAATTATCTAATGATATTCTTCCAACATCTGATACTATTTTTTCCTCGCGAATAAAATTCAATTTAAACGACCTTTCATCCTTACGATTTTATAATGTATATAAATCATAAAAATGTACCAGGCAAAACATTATTAAAAGAAAAAGGAACAAAAAAGAAAAGAAGAAAAAAACAATGTTACTAAAAAGAAAAGAACCAGATACTATTCGAACATGGTCATGTGTATGTAACTAGCATCAGCTAACTATTAAGACAACTTGACTTTCACCTCGGAGACGTGCTATGCGTTCGGATAATATCGGAGAAGATCGATGAGAACAGTAATAATAATAATAATAATGATGATAATAATAATAATAAAAATAAAAAAGTAACTATTAGATAACTCATAGAACGATTTATAGAGTCATAACTCGTGACTACTGACATAAAATTTTCTCCTTTTTTGATTTCAAATACATTTATGCAATTTTATGATTCATATGACTTGGCAAAGTCGTATATCTATAACCATGTCAAACAATTAAAAAAGATACTCGATTGAATCTTGAAATTAAATGTTACGTATAAATAAAAACGTGTTCACATTATACGTACACAGGTCCGTCCTGTACGAAAATACGCAAAATAAATCAAATCTTAGAGGAAGCCTGCACACGACGCGTTCTAGTAACATTGTTACATACTACAAAAAGAGAGAGAGAGAGAGAGTGAGAGTGAGAGAGAGATAGAGATAGAGAGAGAGAGAGAGAAAGAGAGAGAGAGGGAGAGAGAGAGAGAGAGAGAAATTGCGGGGTAGGAATGGAAACATGACGCGTCCGACGTATCAAGATGGCCGACGGGATATACTTAAATGGTATCTCTAAAAGGATCACAATTTAAAGATGAAAGTTAATTAAATGAGTCTGATATAACGCTGAAGAAAATCATATAGGGAAAAAGAAAAAAGAAAAAAGTTAATAAAAATCAGTAGAGGTTTTTTTTTTTTTTTTTTATGAAACATCGTACCTCGCTTTTATACTCGTTATTTCTCATTAGAGTTCTTCAAAATGGTGGACGGATTATCAACGATAATTATCAATGTGAAGTAAGAAACATAAAAATCCATGGGATCTTTCTTCAAGAAAGAAAGAAAAAAGAAAAGAAAAAATAAAAAGTCAAGAGTTCTCACGCATGACACTTTGGCAAGACCGTGAAAATGAAAATGAAATGATAAAATACAATGAAAGGTTGAAATTTTTTTACTAGGCTATTAGAAATGATTACTACACCCAACGTGGTTTCGTAACTCAGAAAGCTGTTACATTGTAACTTACTTTATGATCTCGCACTACGCTATGCTTTTGATATTATAGAACTTAGGCATGCAAACGCTTACATAGAAGTCCGAGTACAAAGCGAGTAATATAACGTTCAACGGTACAAGCATTTCAACGAAACAATTTCACACACACACACACACACACACACAAACGCACGCACGCACACATAGAGAAAAAGAGAAAGAGAAAGAGACATGAATCTTCGAATCGTTGTTGATAAATTTGATTAGAAAAACGTGTGACTTTCCTCTTTTTCTCCCTCACGTATTTTTTTTTTCTCCTCGTGTCACTATTTGTCGTTCTTTTATTATTATTGTATTTTTATCTGCTTTTTCTTTCTCTTTTTCTTTTCTCTTTTTCTTTTTCTTTTTCTTTTCTTCTTTTCTTTTTCTTTTCTTCTTTTTTTTTTCAATCCTTTATGTATTCATCAAAACAAATTTCACGTTTCTCGTTCGTCACGAAATACAATTATTATAACTCTTTCGATACCCCGAAATAGTTATCTTTGCAAAGTGCAACACAATTGGACACATATGTCATATATTATTAAATTATTTGATTTCTCATTGAAGTTATACACAAATTAATGTAGAACGAATATAATAAATGAATATACAAGTATAAAGAGCATTGTATTGCCATTAAGATATCAAAATATGTTACGTTAGTCTAGAGTTCTTTTTCATTCATATAGAATTTTGTTGAGATGATTTATAATCAACTTTAACAAAGAAAGAATTGAATCAGATTAATATATAACGAAGAATATAAACAAAAATTTTTGTGTATTTCTTAATCCCACTCCTTTCACTTTCTCTCTTTCTCTTTCTCTTTTTCTCTCTCTCTCTCTCTCTCTCTCTCTCTCTCTCTCTCTCCTTCTCTCCCTCCATTTCTATCACCATCTCGAAGGATAGAAAGAGGAAGAGAGAAAGAGTGAGAGAGAAAGAGAAAGAGAGAGAGAGAGAGAGAGAAAGAGGCGACTTATCGATCGACGTCCTGAATTTACGAGGCTTTATTTTCTGTGACGATAGCACGCTAGTATTAAACGTTAATGGCCATAGTATCTCAAGGAATAATAACCACGTATATACTCTAGTCAATGGCA
>NC_140811.1:16542500-16570000 GCF_050613455.1 Vespa mandarinia
ATATATGCATATTGTATATATTTATGGTATGTATATATTAAATTGGTCAATAAGCAATATATTTTATATCTAAATCAAACAATAATATAACAACATTAAAATAAACAATACTGTTATAATAACAGTAATATAATGTTGGGTTAGTCAATAATAACTGGGTTTATATATATGACATATATAATTTTTAATAAAAAATATTGATTTATTGATATTATTTTCAAAAATGTTGAAAAGTTTCGAAAATTATTATTAAATTTTATCTTGTCAATGAATAATTAGGTTTTATCTACATCAATGGATCAACGTTACATGATAAATTCCAAATATGTATTATTAATTAATGATTACAGCAGATATGATTTCTTATCTGGAAATTGTTATCTCTATGAATATTATGTAACGCGGTAAGAACTATAATTACGATCTATTCGCACGACTCATAAATTTCAAAAAGGATAAAAAGAAAAAAAAAAATAAAAGAGAAAAAAAAATAAATAAATGAAACAAAAAATCGAATAATTTCCTGATCGTAATAACGACCAGATATGTTAGAACTGCGATAGATGAAGAAGAAGAAGAAGACGATAGAAAGGGTGGGGTATAAAGAAGAAAGATGGTGGTGGTGTCAGGTACGTATCAAGTAGCGAGGGCATCATTGGGGTGATGCCAGTTGAGCGCGCTCTCGCGTTGACGTTAGACAGCAGGAGCCACAGAAGCTCCAGGGAGGTGGTACGCGTTCAACGGGTAAGCTCACTCGTGTAGAGATAAAAGAAAAAAAAATTTAATATATTCATCCGTTTTATATAATCTCTGACTTATTGCATAATATACGAGTAGTCTTGTGTGTGAACAATTTAACAGTGACCATTAATACATTTTCGCGTAAGATCTACCAATCATTTTCACGGTTTGGAAAGATATCATTGAAGACCGATGATCACTGTGTCGTTTACCTCTTTGTATAATTCAAAAAAAAAAAAAAAAAAAAAAAAAAAAAAAAAAAAAAAAAAAAAAGAGAGAAAATGAAAACAGAAAAAGAATGAAAGAGGCAAGGATAATAACATTCGTTTAACGTTAATAAAAATTCAAATGTTAAATGTGAGCTCGTACTTATCTATTGTGTCCTATCATGACGTATCTGTTTTCTCTTTCATGTAAAATAGAATACGATATGAACGATATTTTTCGAGGGTATTATTTCGTTGTCCTCACGTTCTCGTCTCTTTTTCTTCTTCTTCGTCATTGTTGTCGTCATCGTTGCTTTAGGGAGTGGACTTTTATAAAAAAATATTTCAACGACGTGTATTATACGTGAGATCATGCGATTGTATCAATAGAAATTTTGTAAACGTAGCGTTGTGCATATATCTATTATTGCTTATTGCCAATAATTTCGTATGGGAAAAATGCCAGGATTCGGCCGATCGAAGTTAGGGCCCGGCTGTCTCGTGACACGATCATGCACGATCGGACACCGAACCTACTCGAGCAATACCGAATGATTCACGTGCTTTAATCGATTGATAAACAATCGATCGAAATTCTTTTTTGATTACCTGTTATTTATATAATTTTATGTATATATATATATCTCTGTATGTATGTATGTGTGTATGTATGTATGTATGTATGTATGTATGTATGTATGTATGTATGTATGTATGTACGTGTGTATGAGAAAGATAGCACGTGTATATAAAGTTTAAATTAGCCTGGGTTTCGTTAAGTTCTTTCTTTTTATTTTTATTTTATTTTATTTTTCTTTTCATTTTCTTTATATTTAGAAATTTATAGTTATACCAATCATTCAACTTGATATAATGCTAATGCACATTATTTCTCAATATCTTCTGACCTTGCATTTAAATATCTAACGATAACATTTGATGTTTTTCTTTAAAATGATCTCTCAAAAACATGGACTTATATTTCGTTGAAATATGATTGTGACACCATATCCGATTCGTTTAGAATTTTATCGAATATTTTAATTATGTTAATCAAGTGATATATTCTCGGTGCCTACTCTCTCTCTCTCTCTCTCTCTCTCTCTCTCTCTCTCTCTATATATATATATATATATATATATATATATATATATATATATATAATTTCCTTTTTTTTGAATTAGTCGTATCTTCAATAACATCAAATTAACGTTGGTTCGAAAATGATTAAATATGTGTTTGTACATATGTTCATATTGTTACGAAATATCCATTTAAATTATTTCAATACTCGATCATTTTGTTTTCATTTCTGTTATTAAAATAATTAAAGGAATTTAGACTCCGGTTGAAAGTAGGTTCGTTTTTGATGTGAATTTTTCAGATATAAAAAAAAAAAAAAAAAGAAAAGAAGGAGAAAGAGCATAATGACGAACGAGAGATTGGCTTTGGATAAGCCACTTTGGGATCTGAGTACCTTCGCAGGTAGATGGAAACATTTTGCCTGGGTTACGGATTTTCGAACTTGCATCCTTCCTGAACAAGAATTGATTGCCGCTAAGAAATTATGCGAAGATTACAGGCAAGTAGGAGATATGTTCATTTGAAATTCGAACGATTTCTTTTATGTTTTAATAAATAATAATATCGATTGAAATTTTTTAGAAATATATGAACATCTATATCTATATTTTATGTATGTATACATAGATACATGTTTTAAACAAATGAATAAATATATAAATATATACATATACATATATTATATATATGTAATATTATACATACATATATATATATATACATGTAATATTACTAGACTACATTAATAGAGTACTATATAGTATAATAATATTATTGTAATATACTTTATTAATATAGTAATACTATAGTAATATTACTATATTAATAAGTAAAATAATAATATAGTAATACTATAATTTATATATATTATATAGATATATACACACATACATACATAGATATACATGACATGCGAGCGCTTGCCCGCGCGCGTGTTTGTGTGTGTGTGTGTGTGTGTGTGTGTATGTGTGTTTATAGCTCTTTATTCGTACGCTTTAATGCGATTATCTCGAAAAATCTCGTAACATAATTCTTTGAGAAAAATCGTCTATCTTTTACTCCAAGATCAATTTTTATCTTCTATTTATAATTATAAAGATCGACCTATGTATATATATATATATATATATGTAAATGCATGTACAACGTTTATTATGCTATGCTTGACGTAACTTTGCATTTTTAAAACTAATTTAAAAATAAATGAGAAGGACATTTGTCTTCAAGGCCATTGTTAAAAAGAACATGTGTTTTCGTTAATAAGTGCTTTTTTATTTTTTTTTGTTTAATCTCTTTGAACGAATAAGAAGATATAGTAATCTAATCTTCTTTTCATTTTCAAAATATTCAATGAAGTTAATTCGAGAATTCTTTGGAGAAAAAAAAAAGAAAAAAAAAAAAAACATGCAATGAATACGAATCACGAGATTAATTTGTAGTCTCTAACCTTTTCTTTCCTTCTTTTTTTCTTGTTCTCTTTTTTTTCTTTTTTTTTTTTTTCCCTCGAAATTGTTCAAATATTTTCGAAGGATCATCGGATTGTCATCATCGTACGATTGTTTTGCAGACTTGGAAATGAGCCAGCTGGTACCACCAGAAAAGAAATCATCTATGCTAAGAAGCTCTACGAGTCGGCCTTTCATCCGGACACTGGCGATCTACAAAATGTCTTTGGTAGAATGTCCTTCCAGGTGCCAGGTGGTATGGCTGTGACCGGTGCCATGCTTCAATTCTACAAGTAAATAACATTGACACTTTATCATTGACACATTTGTTCTATATTATTTCAAATTTTTTTACTTGTTCGTTTACGTCGGAAATGTATTTGACATTGAACGCTTATATACGTATATTTTTGATTTTATTTAGTAATGACATTTTTTGATAATGCTATGATCAACAATCTTGAAGAAAATTTAATTATCCTTTCAAATTTTTTTTTTATATTACATTAAATTAAATCAAAAGGTTCAATAGAAAATTATCCCTCCTCCCCTCCCACCCTCCATCCCTTCAAAAGAAAAAAAAAAGAAAAAAAAGATTATGAAAAATATATTGCGAGTTGTCATTTTATCATTTTATAATATTAAATATAAATGATACAAGATTTATATAATATAAAAAAATAACAACTATGGAACGAAACGAATATTATTATACAATTATTCTAAATAGATAAATGACAGAAATTATTCTTTTTTACTTTTTTTATTTATAATATTAAAATTAAATAAAAATAAATTTATCACTTTCACTTTCAAAAATAACCATTCATATAGATATAAAATAAAATATAAGTATTATTACAAAATTGTTTGTTTCTTTTATTCTTTTCTTTTTTTCTTTTATTTTTTTTTTTTTTTGAATAAATTTTTGTCAACATATTCGAATAATTATTAAAACAATTAAATCATTATTATTACAGAACAACCACGGCAGTAGTTTTTTGGCAATGGGTCAATCAGTCATTTAACGCGCTCGTCAACTATACCAATAGAAATGCAAATAGTCCAGTGACCACAAATCAATTGGGTGCGGCTTATGTTAGTGCTACAGCAGCAGCAATGATAACAGCAATAGGATGTAAATCTTTTTGGGAGAAAAGGGCAAATCCTTTGATGGCAGTTAGTTAATCGAATTAATCGTTATTTATTATTAACACGTTATATTTAATGATATCGATTAATAATCCGTTAATCATCACAGAGGTATGTGCCGTTCGCTGCGGTAGCTGCTGCTAATTGTGCAAATATACCATTAATGAGACAAAATGAGATACTAAATGGAATCGAAGTTACCGACGAGAATGGCCAAAAGCTTAGTAAATCGAAAGTAAGAAATATTTATATACCTTTTTTTTCATTTTTCTTATATGAAGAATAAAATAGATATTTCTAATTTAAATTTAATTAATCTCGAAGATAGCTGCTGTGAAAGGCATCAGTCAAGTCGTTATCTCGAGAATCATTATGTGTGCACCTGGCATGTGTAAGTATGACTATGAAGAAAAAAATCATTACATGAATAACATATACATTTTATATATATATATATGTATATATATTATAACAACATAAGCTATATAATATAACTTATATATGAACCATTCACAAATCAAAATGATTAATTTTATATTTAGAATTTTTCTAAATTTTAAATGTCAAAGCATCTAATGCTTAATTTTTTATATTTAAAATAAATTCCCATAATAATTAAACTTAATACGACTAAATAATAAAAATGTTTTGTTGTCGTTGAATAATAAATAATGTACAATGCATATAACTTTATCGAATGTCTCTATATTTTGTTTAGTTGATTTAATCAATTTGACAAATGAACAATTCATATATAGAGGGCATTTCAGAAATACATCTTTACAATCCAAACTTTAAGATAAAACATATTCTATTCACTGTAAGAATGGAAAAAAGTTATATAAACATGAAACCGTAAACTTTTCCAAGTTATAAACATTTTTTATTTAAATCAAGCAACATGCCGTCACATCGACAATCCTAGTGACGTCGATGAAAGGCATGTATTAATTTGAATGGAAATTATTTTTAATAATTTTTATAATGAAATATTGTTACAATTTCAAATCTTCTTAAAATCTATTATAAATAAAAAAATGTTTATAACTTACTTTATATATATATATAAAATATAATAGAACATATATCATTTCAGTGATTCTCCCACCTATAATGGAAAGGTTAGAGAAATACGAATGGATGCAAAGAATTAAAATCTTTCATGCACCAATACAAGTTATGATGGTTGGATGCTTGTAAGTGATTACCATTTTACATTTCATTGTAACTTCATTGATAATCCTACGAAACGAAGAAAATGTTTGCACGATCACTGATAATTTTTTTAGCTTGACGTTCATGGTACCGACTGCTTGTGCGTTGTTTCCACAAAACTGGTAAGTTTACTTAGATAATAAAAGAAAAGCGGGGAAAAAAAAAAAGAAAAAAAATCCTCGATTGTTATAAAACAAAGAAGTATCATCGTTGATGTATTTTCGTATCAATATATTGTTTTTTCTCAGTTCAATCGCAGTCAGTACTTTGCAACGATGGGAGCCCGAAAGTTATGAACTTTTATTGAAGAATTGCGAAGGAAAGGATATACCAATGCATTTATATTTCAACAAGGGATTATAATAAGCTCAAAGGTTTGCTCCAGAGACGAATAAAAATTATGTATATACCATCGTTTGAGTTTCTCATTAGAAACTCGTTAGAATTACGTTTGGTCACATGATTTGAAATTTTGAAATTCACATTGAATTGAAAACGGTAGTAGTGATGATTATGAGGATGATTATGATGATGATTATGATTATGATTGATAATGATGATGATGTTACTTTTAGATATAACGGTGCTATTTGTTGTACATCGAAACTCTTTCTTTTTTTTTATTTATTTACTTTTTTCTAATCGTCTATACGTTTATATACACGCATCGCATAGATTGATTTACATGTAAAATGTTTCTTCGACATGTTTCCAGATATTACATATAAATATTCTCGTTAAAAAGCAATCGTCTTGTAGGACGGATCAAGCAATAAACGTTGACAATATGTAAACTGGTGCTTTCTGCTATAGGAAGATATTGTTTTTCTCTTTTATATTAATGCTTAATGGAGGCAGAGAGAGAGAGAGAGAGAGAGAGAGAGAGAGAGAGAGAGAGAGAGAGAGAGAGAGAGAGAGAGAGAGAGAGAGGGAGAGAGAGAGAGAGAGAGAGAAACAAACAAAAAATTAAAAAGTTTAGTTAGCAATAAATAAGCGCTCGATCATAACCTTTAGACGATTATCGACAATGTAACATATTTTTTCCTTGGCTTTAATATCTCAGGTAATAATATTTATCTTTTGAGCTATTCATTCGCCAAAGTGTTTAATTCCATGAAACAAAAACTAAAGAAAAAAAATATATATATATGTATATATATATGTATATTGTATATGTATATGTATATATTGTTTTTTAAAATTTCATATAAAATATATATTCAAATATAACATAAAATTATTATTAATTTAAAAATATTTCATAATTATTAATTTGATTTTATTTTGCAGATGTATGATAAAATTAATGTCAATTAGTAAAAAGGAATAATTCAATTTTTTATTAAATAATAATTGATAATGAAGTGATAGTTAATTATTTATTAATGAACTGTTGTTAATGAAAAAACTTGTGTTATTTAGTGGCACTGATCATTATTATCAAGGAAATTTATTATTTTATATATAAAAATGAAAAGAAACACATATCAATCAATGGCTTTGGTAGTCAAATATAAGAAAATTCTAAAAATGGGATTGATCGCTTTGGTTTGTGAATGGCTCAATTGTTACTTTATTAATGTATTTCAAATGAGAAAAACCACATCATAGAAGACGACAGCTAAAGTAAACTAAAACAAACTAAATTAATTTTAATGTCGTACGAGAAGAAGTTGACTGATGTTTAAAATATCGAATAGAAAACATATGAAGAAAAAAAAAAAACATACAAAAAAAATTATGCTGCCATGTATATTTTAGTAAGAAGTTTCATTGTCAGTAAATATTACAAAAGAAATTGTGTCGACAATGAAATTTTTCTTTTGAATTTATTACATCCTTCATTTGTCTTATATCTATATATATATATAGTTTTATTTATTTATTTATTATTATTATTTTATTTTTTTTTTCAAGAATGAATAAACTAAAATGTTTATATCATTCATATGTTAGGCCTCGAGTGTCTAGGTTGTTGATTTTGTTGTGGCATGTATCCAATACGTTCGTGAATTTCAGTTTGTGGAACTTTCCCACTCCAGGAAGGAGGATTAAAGTTTTGTTGTCTTTCAGCTTCCTTCTTTGCTTCGTGTGCCTTCTTCATAACTTCGTACTCTTGCAGATCGTCCAATCGCAATTCAATTTTTGTTGGATTTCGTCGGATCATTTTATCAATACGATTGATTTTAAAAGTAATCTGTCAAAACGTGATTACGATTATGTTTAATTTGAAATTTTAATGTAGGATTTCTACACTATCATATTGATTAATGGAATAAAATTATTGGACGTTTTTATCATTAGCCAATGGACATCCTTGTTCGCCGAAATAAAATCAAATGAAACGTCCACGTAATTCGCTGTGAATATGTCGTAGGAGTATTCTTTTTTTTTTCTTCTCTTTTTTATCTATGTATTATTTGTCTTATTTAATTCAACAATGTTAAATAAAAAAGATTAAATATTTCATGCAATGTTAAAGACGATTATGATCGTATTATTTTGTACAAAAATTCAAAGAAAAATTTTATTCCGAGTCAATGAGGGTGCTCCGATCACCAAACGAATTTGTCTATATACGGACCTGAGAAGACACATAAGATGGCGGACAATACCGGAACAGAGAACTGGCCAGTATTAATTTGAAATTATGCTGGACCGATTAGGATGCACCGATAATTGATTCCCTTATTTTCCGACCGTATGATATTTTTTTCGTAGGACGTCAGATTTGAATCAGTTCGAAAATTCGTATCGCTTTTGATCGTTAAAAGAATATGCGGGTATACCGAGGCTTCTGACCGCCGTAAACACGCTTCCGATCGAGTGCTACAATTTTCGTTAATTCCTCTACGGCGGCGAGCACTCTCCTATTGTAAATTATTAATTACTATAAATCGGACAGCGGACAGCGTAACGCCGGTACGAGAGGATGCTTTACTTGGAAGATTATGTCGAAAGTACGTAAAAACAAGGCGTGCTCTGCTTTAGCCAGCTTCATGAGAAAAGTTACTAACCTTTCCGAATACACCCTCTCATTGGAAACATTGAAAATTTATTTCATAAATAGATTTTTATTTTGATGTTGTACCTTCCAACGAAACAATCACGAATGATAGTTTAACTTTTCAAGTTATGAACTTTCAACGTGAAATGACAATGTTTCTTGCAGAATGTTTAACAATTTTTAGGTTAAGGAGATATTTGTCAAACGATTAGTATAATAGTTATTCCTTTTAAAAGCTTTTTCAAACATTCTAATAATATTATAAACATTTCTGACAAATCTGCAATCACGTCTTATTATCTATTATACAATTATCTATTTATCGTCGTTTTTAAAACGTGACAATTGCAATGTTATTTTGTTTGGTTATGTTGACCTTATACATTCATTTTTTCAGTGATTGAGCATCTCCCACAAGAATTAAGGGACCGGTTCACTGAAATGAGAGAAATGGATTTAGGTGTACAAAGTATGTATTCTATACGATGCTCTCATGCCTGTTTATATAAATTTGTATGTATAGAAAAAAATCTTAACGTATGCTCTTAGACTAAGGCTGCTTTATACCATTTTTCATTATTTACAGATTCTATGGATAGTTTAGAGAAAAAAGTTAAGACATTCTTTTCAAATGCCAAAAAAATGAAGCCTAACGAAAAAGAAGCGGAATACGAAGCTATTAGAAGAGAATATTATAAAACTTTAGAAGATGCGGATGAAAAAGTACATTTAGCCAATCAAATGTATGACTTAGTAGACAGATATTTAAGAAGGTTAGATCAAGAATTGCACAAATTTAAAATGGAACTAGAGGCAGATAATAAGGGAATTACAGAAATATTAGAAAAAAGATCTTTGGAGTTAGATCAACCCTCTACGAATAGTAGTCAAAAAGAAAATCATTATAGTTTCACGCCTAGTAGATCGCGAGACAATCATGGCCATTGTAAGTTAGACATAGGTACTACTTACATGTCCGACAACATTTTTACAAATCTTTAACTTTTCGAATATAAAATGATAATTAATATTTCGCAGCTCGATCAGAGAAAAGGAGAGATTCCAATACGTCTTCTACTTCTATAGAGAAACGATTAGCGATAGAAAAAATTCCTCCAAGTCTTCCTGAGTCCCGGCCAACATCAACTAATTCCGGACCAATAATAGCACCTACAAGCGTACCATCAACCCCATCCGCTATCGTGAATTCGGTTGGCCCTGTGAGCTATAATCTTGGCCATATAGGTGCTGGTGGTAATGCCATAGCGGCAGCTGCTTCTCAAGCTATAGCTGCAACGCAACAAATGCAACAAGGCAGGCGGACAGCCAGTTTAAAAGCTAGTTACGAGGCCATTAATACCGGTGGCGTTCACGCTGCCGAATTTAGTAGAGAATTAGCTGGAGCAGCTCAGACTGCTATCGCAGCTATTCAAGAAACAACTAAAAAGCATAAAAAGTATGCAACTTTTCATTGTCGTACAATAAAAAGTTATTTTAATTTAATGGTACAGTACCATTAACATGGTGTCATAATATAGGAAAGTAAATGCTGCCATTCCAAGCTCAAGCGTCATCGCTGCCACGGTTCAGCAACCTGTATCACCACCAGTTGTAACGACGACAACGACGACGACGGTCACAGACTCGGATAATCCAGATTGGACGTATGATCCCAATGAACCAAGATATTGTATATGCAATCAAGTATCCTATGGAGATATGGTTGCTTGCGATAATTCAGACGTAAGATACTCTTATTATTCATAAATCATTTTTACAATCTCTTTAATACTGACGATTGATCATTATCTTTTTTTTTTTTTTTTTTTTTTTTTTCAGTGCCCTTTCGAATGGTTCCACTACCCGTGTGTAGGTATTACCGCCCCACCAAAAGGGAAGTGGTACTGTCCTCAATGTACATCTTCTATGAAGAGACGAGGAGGTCGAAAAAATTAATTTCACTATAATTAGTGGATAAACTACAAGAATGGATTGCTACTACTACCTCTTAGGCACTGTTTATCGGGTACCAACTTAGTTAGGAATCAGTTAATTTTCATTTTATATGACTTTTTAAATGCGTTAAAATTTAAGTCATTACCTTATATTCGGGCTTGGTCTTGCATATTTAAGCTTTGAGTTTCTGTTTAGTCAAGCAGAAGGCCGACCAAGAAAAAGAAGTTTAGTGACACATTTGATCTTTCTCGCTGGACTTTTTTTTTTTACTGCGTTTTGTAGGAGAACGGAAGATGTCGAGTGAGGTGATGCGAATAGTAATTAAATTCTCTGTTGAATTCTATTATTAAATTTCCAAACTATCTTATTATTACTATTACTATTATTATTATTATTATTATTATTATTATTATTATTATTATTATTATTATTATTACTATTATTACTATCATTATTATTATTATCATTATTATTATTACTATTAATTTTATTATTATTATTATTATTATTATTACTATTATTATTATTATTATTATTATTATTATTATCATCATTACTATCATTATAATTATTATCATCATTATTATTATAATTGTCTAAAATAATTTTCCTAACTTTTCGCATCATCCTACACTACGACCACTTTTAACTAGTTTCTATAAATTCAAATTGGAAAATAAAGTTTTTTCCTCTTGACTAAATATACGATCCATGGGACTGATAATAATAATAATAATAATAATAATGATAATAATAATAATAATAATAATAATGATAATAATAATAATAATAATAATAATAATAATAATAATAATAATAATAATAATAATAATAATAACAATAATAATAATAATAATAATAATAATAATAATAATAATAATAATAATAATAATAATAATAATAATAATAATAATAATAATAATAATAATATTAATATTAATATTAATAATAATAATAATAATAATGATTAATAATAATAATAATAATAATGATTAATAATAATAATAATAATAATAATAATAATAATAATAATAATAATAATAATAATAATAATAATAATAATAATAATAATAATAATAATAATAATAATAATAATAATAATAATAATAATAATAATAATAATAATAATAATAATAATAATAATAATAATAATAATAATAATAATAATAATAATAATAATAATAATAATAATAATAATAATAATAATAATAATTAATAATAATAATTAATAATAATTAATAATAATAATGATAATAATGATAATAATGATAATAATAATAATAATAATAATAATAATAATAACAGGGACACGAAATTAATTTTCTCGAAAATCGACGTATCTACTTTTTGCGTTACGTCCTTGAATAAAATTTAATCTGGTTTGACATATAATTATTAGTTTGGACATGCTTAATAAAATGTAAACGATTCGGAAGAATGAATGAATGAATGAATGAATGATTGAATGAACGAGCGAGGCTAATAAAAAATTCTAAGTGTTTTACGCTTTTAAAAGAAAAAAAAAGTATATGTATATATATATATACTTTTATATATATATGTATAAAAGTATATATATATATTTCATATAAGATGCAATGATGAAAGGGAGAATAGAGGGGGAAAGAAAGGAAGAAAAAAGAAATAATTATTACTGGGACTACTAATTTCAAAATGAAAAACTGTAGCGACTTCGTGTATAAAATAAAATGAACGATGCAGAAATACTCCAATTCATTATTCGTTAGCTGTTTTTCAAATATTATTCTCTCCGTTAATTTTTATCCTTTTATCAATTTCTTCATTAGTGATAGAAAATCGTCTTTCTATTTTTTCATTTCATAAGAAGAAACGTTGTTTTGTTTCCCCTCTTAATATTATTTGTTTAGAGACGTGAATATTATTTCTGATCTGTATATATGTTAAAAGAGAGATTGTCTATTAATTTTTCTTTTTCCTCTGTTCTTTTTACTTTTTACTTATTTCTCTCTTTTTTTTTTTTTTATTATATATAAAATTACATCTAAAAAAATAAGTTTCCTTTTAAAATTATGCCTATCTGTCAGCGAAAACGTTTTGTACGTCTTGGCGCGAAAAAACCATGTGATCGCTTTCAAACATCCTATGAACGTTCATATTATTATCAATATCAAAGTCCGTGGTCGTTACAAAAACAGCAACAATATGATTTACGATTTAAAACTGATTTAAATGCTAAATCAATAAATGTAGTGGCACCTTTCGAGCATTATGTGTCATCTTACAATAAAGATTACAAATTGAAATTTATCGAAGACCGATCTGAAACTTATCGAAAATCGTCAGTAGCAGCGAGACCAACGTTGAAGAATTTATGTGAGAAATTTATCAAAGATCCAGTACGACCATTAACCCATTCAACGACCAGCGGTTAGTCGTGAATCATTTTTGAACGTATCTGTCATTGATATTAGCCTAATATTTTTTTGTTTCTTTTTTCTTTCTTTCTTTTTTTTCTTTTTTTTTTTTTTTCTTTTTATATCGGTACGAAAAATATTATAGGGTCGACTTACGTAAGAAGAAAAATTCCATTCGAGTCATTGTCATTATCTCAGACCAGTCCTGCGGATGATGCAACTTGTCCAATAGTAAACACAGGCAAACATGAATTTCCTACAATTCCTACGAACGAACTTAGCTTTTATAAACATTTAGATCCATTGGTAAGCACCACTCATATGACACATATCAATTTTATATCAAATGAAAAAAGAAGTAATGTCGTTGAGAAAAATATTGAAAAACGTTCTAAATGTCATCATTTCCTTCCAAAAACTATTCCTACGAAAGGTCCTTTACACTTTCCACGTTGTACTAATAATCCTCCTTTGATTTATCGGAAAAGATTAAACGTAATACCTTATAAAGCATATACGACCACGTACAACGCGCATTATGATTATGTATTAACAAATTTAATACCTTGGCACACTGTCACAAAATTTCCAACTGTTTTCAAATTGTCCCGGAATGATGTTTATAAGACTCCTTCGATGTATCGTACCGAGCAATGTCACGTGGGCACTGGCTGGCCAATTAGAGCAGCCATAAATCTCGGACCAATTAAATTGAGTCCACGATAGACCGCGCATGCGTAGAATTTCACTAACAATTTTGATTATCGCGATATATGCTCTTAGAAAGATTGAAACTTTTATATATATATATATATATATATATATATATATATATAAAAGAAAAAAAATATATATATATAAAAGAAAATATATATATATATATATATTTTCTTTTTTACAATATCGATAAGACAAAATAAATTTTTGTTTTAAATATTGCT
The DNA here is from genome assembly GCF_050613455.1 of Vespa mandarinia. Classification (NCBI taxonomy): domain Eukaryota; kingdom Metazoa; phylum Arthropoda; class Insecta; order Hymenoptera; family Vespidae; genus Vespa; species Vespa mandarinia. Next base: position 16,556,643 of record NC_140811.1, read on the forward strand.
GTTCGCCTTTCTTCAAATTATTTTCTTTTTATATGAAATTTTTATACGAATCTACAATGTATGGAATTGTTAATAAAAATTACACTAATCTGACATTGTCTTCGAATATTAATATCGAGTTTTCGAATTGTTGCGAATTAACCTTTCATATTTTTAAATTGATATATTGAAAGGCAAAAGATATTTTTATACATGAATATAGATTAATGAAAAAAAAAAAAAAAAAAGCAGAGAGAAATAAATAAATAAATAAATAAGAATGTGGATCGAATAAAGTTAATATTATCTCACAATCAAGTCTTTTTAAATGATTTTTTTTTTAAGTTAAATTTTTGGAGAGGAATTAATATTAATACGATAGATGAGGCACGTACGATATCGCAAATTTTAAGCAACAAAAATTAATTAATTGAAATGTCGGACAAGGATCAAAATTCGAACGATTCGAAAAATGAATTGGACGAACGAATAAACGTTGACGAAGCATTATGGGATCAGAATACTTATATCGGTAGATGGAAACAAATGGCTTTCATTAGCGACTTCCGAACTATTTTTGTGCCAAAAGAAAAATTATATCAAGCTAAAAAACTTTGTAATGATTATACGTAAGTATGAAAGACGAATAATGACAATGATCATTGATTTGATTTCTTATGAAATACATACATATATATATATATATATATTTTGTATACTTATAATATATTATATATTCTCTGAGATGTATCTATTGCATAAAATGTATTATGAGATATAAAGCGAGCTAGATTCTAGGTTGGGAAATGAACCAGAAGATTTGAAAAAAGAAGATATCATTTATGCGAAGAAACTTTACGACAGTTCCTTCCATCCTGATAACAATGAATTGATGAATCTTATTGGTAGAATGTCATTTCAATTTCCTGGTAATGCCATTTTACTCATGGCAATGATGACGTTTTACAAGTAATAAACAAATATTAATTGTAAACATTTATTTCAAATGAGATTTAAGTTCTAATATATTTTGTCTTTAGATCTACGGTTGCTCTATTAGGGTTGCAAGTAATTAATCAGGCATTTACTACTATCGTCAATTATACAAATAGAAGTATAACAACCAATGAGTTAGATGAAACTAAAAATAATATCGTAGCAGAGGAAACCTTTTTATGTAGCGCTGCGGCTAGCAGCATGGTTGTTTATGGATTAAAACAAATGTTTTATTGCAGAGGACCATTATTTGCAGTTAGTTTTAGGATTATCATTTATATTTTTCTTTTGCACGAAAGTCAATGGTATAATTATTTAAATATAGCGACTTATTCCATTGGGAGGATTGACCATTGGAAATATGATTAATTTTGCTGTCATACGACAAAAAGAGATTATAAATGGAATTCCTGTATGGGTCATTCATGAAGAACCTTTCATGAATTCAAAAGTTGCTGCCATTAAAGCAGCTTCTGAATGTTTTTTTACCAGAACATTAACTGTGGCTCCAACAATGATTATGATACCAATTGTGGCAGAATATATAAGGACAACTTGTTTCTATTATCGTCGTCCATGGGCCTTATTACCAATCAAACTGAGCTTATGTCTTGCTTCGTATGTTCTTTTTTTTGTTTTAGAATATTATATTTTATATATAGAATATGCATATGTTTAATTATATTATGCTACACAAATAGCTTGTTAGTGATGATTCCCTCGGCACTGGCATTATATCCAATGTGCAAGTAAGAATGATTTATTTATATTTCTGTAATTATTCATAACAATAAAATATATAATATTTTTTACTTCTGATACTTTTTATGATAATACAGTTGTATGAGACCAGATTTAATGAAGATATTTCCATCGGAATATAATGAATTAACAGAAAAGTTCAAAGAGGAAGTGCAGCCAGATAGAATTTATTATAAAAAAGGATTGTAATGTGATATTAAATAATGCATCAATATATTACTATTGATTATAATAAATTTTTTCAATGCGCGTAAAAAATTTGTAAAAACTGTATTTGTATATTTATAAGAATATAAAAGTTATGATATTACCATAAAATAATATCAATGTGTGATATCTATATTCTTTTTCTTTTTTTTCATTTTCATTGGTATTGGTCCTGGCATCTTGAATACTGTACTGTAAGAGAATCATAATTAGGAACAAAATTTCTTAGGTTATTATCGCATATCATTGCATAAATATACTTACTGGCACGTGGTACAAATTGGACTAAATTTACAGAAAACTGCACATACAAAATATTATTTAATATGTTATCATAAAATAATATGTACTATATAATTGAAATTTTTCTTACTTGATAAACAAACAGAGCATACATAACCAATGTCTACAAGTTCTTGATGACAAAAGCACGCAGCACGATAATCAACTTCTACCGGTGGTGGTAATACTAATTTTGATCTAACACTAGAATCTGGTAAAAAGACCCACTAAAAAAAAAAAAAATAAAATAATTGTTCTATAATACTGTAGTATTTTGTATTATAAATTTTAACATTAATTAAAAATTAAAACATACTAATAAATACTGCAACAATCCATTCAACTGTGGTACTTTCAAATAATTTCCTCCAGTTATATCACAGCCTTGTTGTAGCAATGTTAATTCTTGATCCAAGCTACATACATCCAGTATAACATTCTGAATAATCATAATAAGATGCAATTATTAATAATAATTTTTGTCAAATTATTATTAATATTTGTGGAAGTAAAGTATATACAAAATACAAACCATCTTTTGTGCAGTAAAAAATATATTCATATAATTCATATATTGCATAGTAGAGTCATTACTAGCGGTGATCACAAGTATTCTTGAATAAAATTTCTCATCTCCTTCTTTATCCTGAGATATTCTTGAAATATAACATAATGCCATGGAAAGTGCTCCAGAAATAAGACTTTCACCATTCAATGAAGCATCTAACGGTATTTGATTTACAAACAGTTGTATCTGTTGTCTGACAGTACGTTCTACCTCTGTAAATTTTTCATATTGTCCATCGATTTGACGTATATCATTGGTTTTCTCAGAAGGATATAAAAACGTTGCTCCATGTCCATGACAAGCCATTACTGCTAATTGATTGTTTGACGCTTGCATTAAGTGTGCATTGGCAAATACAATTGTTGAATCTAAACATTGTGTCAATATTTTTGTCTCTTCTTTAACAATTCTTTGTAATGGATTAACATCTAATACGACAATTAATAAATTCTTTTCTTTCTCTGTAAAATAAATGATCATTCGTTTATAACCTCTACGCGTAAACAATAATAAACAAAATTATCTAACCGTTCTATTCTCACCAATTTTTTCACTGGTTTTTTCACCGGACATATTTTGATACTATTATTTATTTATATTTAAAAATTATTTTTCAAAAACGTAATAATATTTCACGTATTTCTATCCATATCTTTTAACTTGATTCTAACGTACATAAATCGCCAAATCAGATTGGAGAATACTGAAGCATAATACCAAATATTTGATAACCTTAACCTTAAAAATATAAGATGAAGAAATATACTATGAAGAGAGAATTCGGAAGATAATTTTGTGGATAACTTTTATTTTTTAATAATTACTATATTACAATATCTAGAAAGGTTAGAATTATTAATATATTTAATAGACTATGGATACAATGATACAATTTTACTTAATTAAAATATATGCTTAAATGAGATATTAATATTACAAAAAAGTTTATTTTTAAGCTATTATTATCATTATTAATACCATTATTAATGTTAAAATATTAATCGTTACAATCAATATTTTTTTTTTACATGAACAAGTCGGCCAGATATTCTTCAAATTCCTCTTCTCTTGATCGCTCCATTGATTCTACAGGTTTTTCTTTCCAAATATTAGATTTCGATTCTTCATCAACAGTATTGTCAATATTTTCAGGAGTTGACGGATTTTCATTTTCTTTAACTCTTGTATTATCAGATGTGTCATCAGATGTACTTGGTTTTTCAATATTGGATCCAGAATGGGATCCTAGACGTTTCAATGATTTTCTTCTTTTTACTTCACGCTTTTGCGATCGATAATTCAACTTTACTGAACATTCTGGGCACAAACCTTTTTAGGCAAAATAAAATTATATTAAATTACACGACAATGGATTAATACATTATAAGATTATAATTACTTATAGTTTAATCGCTTTTAACTTACGCAGTTTTACTAAAGCATTCTTTTTTTCTCCATGCTCGACATAACCAAAATTAACTTCCCAAGAACGAAGATCCTCTTTTATAACGCATTTTTTATTGCCACATTCAAATTGTCCTTTGCCTACAATTACTTCCTTCTCCGTTCTCCATCTTAGTGCAACCTTAATAAATTAAAGCCAAAGTGATAGGAGCACATTTTTTCTTTTTTTTTTTTTTGTTTTTGTTCTTACAATAAATAAGAAATACATTTTTATATATTTTTCTTATAATAAAAAGATAGTGTTTTTTTTTTTTTTTTATATAATAAGATAAAGTATTAACAATAAAAATAACGCTTACCTTGTTGTATTTATAATAGATCAAGTCACAAATGCAATATTCCTTAAACAATTTATCATAGTATTTTTTGGCCAAACGAGCTTCCCATGTATTTGGTTGATCGTCATCCTCATCCCACAGAAATTTATGATTTTCTTTGATAACATCAAAATCTCTCTTATCTCGGGACCTCGAAACACAGGCCGAAACGTCAAGAGCTGCTCGTATTAAGGTTTATAAAGTTATGATCTCTTTTTTAATTTATAATTATATACCGATAATACTCCTAATTTTTTTCATAATTATATATCGAAATAATACTTAACGTGTATTATTAATAGGCATTATGTTTATACGAACAATTAATATCAAGGTGACATTTTTAAGAACATATACATACGTGTCTCGTTTTAAAGATGCTACAGTTTCTCCTTTTAATAATAGGTAATCATTTATAAGTTTTTTATGTCTGTCGTAAGCAGATAAATAAGCATAAGCTGGGAACATGTTTGTTAAAAAAATTGTGCATACACAGATACATATATATATATCTATATGCATATATATAAAAGCAACCTTGTCAATTTTACATCTTTTCAATTATTTCAATGATAATATATCACAACAACGAGAAAGAACTTTGTGTTACTATTATACCGATAACAACCATAGATAGTTAAGATCATACATTAAGTATATAATAGATATAACAACGAATATGAATTTTTTATTATGATGTCGCTTATAGAGAATTCCTTTTGATATCTAATGTTATCGATAAATTAACGACAATAGATATGAAAAAGAAGTGGATATTAGAGGAAAAATAATTTAAGATAATTCGAAAGTATTATTGACAGTATGTCGATAATGTAGAAAACTGTTGTTAATGAATAGAAAACTGTCGAATAATGTAGAATCTACATTATCATTGTACGATAATATTAGTTGACATAAGATCATACATTACATAGATTGATTCGATGATCATTGCTATCGTATGAACTTTTTTTTTTTCTTTTTTTTTTTTTTTTTTTGAGAATTTATCATAAAAAATGAAATATACAAAGCTCTTAATAATAAATGAGAACTAATAACTTGAATGACGTTGGTAGCGATGCTGGGCGTGATAAGTAGTCATCTCATATGACTGGTTTCATGTTACGTCTGGACTGACTCGATACTATACATCGGGTGACAATTATTAACGTTAAATACAATATATATATATATTTGCCATAATTAATTGTTTATATATATATATATATATATATATATTTGCCATAATTAATTTTATATTAGAATGAAATAATCTCTATCTACGATGAAAGGTTTCACAAAGTCAATGTATCTCATTGTTTAAGAAAGTATACAAAAGATCGATATAAATCGATATAAATTATAGCGACGAGAAAATTAATTAATTTTTTTTTAGAAATAATTCATTAAGAACTTTAAGCGTCGATTAATGATAATTCGAAATCGAAGAAAATCATAAGTACAAAATGGATCACCCGTTGTATGATTCGATCGACGCACACCTTGATACCGATACACGTTTATGGCATGAAGATCTTCCTTGTGCTAGTAGCGAGTTCGATGCAACGTAAAGTAACAAAGTGTAAACCACCATTATTATTAGTCAGACGTGTAATAGGAAGCTGGATCTGGAGTTTGAGAAAATAGTGAAACACAATGAGCCTTGTTCGTTCGGGACGTAGATAAGAAACAATGAATGGTTTGATCGTTTTTTGCGATGACGTTAATATCGGTACCTTGAGGAAAAATTTAAAAGGAGAGAAAGAAAGTGAGAGAGACAGAGAGGCAGGGAGAAAGTGTGTGTGTGTGTGAGAGAGAGAGCGAGAGAGAGAGAGAGAGATGGATGAAGAAGAAAGTAGAAAATTAAAAAAAGAAAAGAAAAAAATATTCGAAATCAGTGTTCGTGTTAAAAAGAAAAAAAAAAAAGAAAAATAAAAGAACAAAATTTGCCATTACGAAAAGGAAGAAATCGACTTTACGGATTTGACTTTAAAATGCACGTTCGGAAAATTTGCGCCTAATGCGAATTCCCCTTACCACCCTATCGCCCCTTTCCCCCGACTCCTACCTCTCCCCCTACCCCGACAACCAATCGTTTTCCTCGTATCTTCTCTCCAACTTCTTTATTTCCTTTTCTTTTTATCTTCGTTCGTTCAATATTCATATAATTCTAGGAAAACATGAAATAGAGACTTGATCGCGCAGAATGCAAAAATTCCGTATTAAATTTCACGAGAAATTGAAGAAAGTAAAGAATGTCTTGTCGGGGTTGAAGCAGCGAAATAATGCGAGAAGAGACACTCTGTTGCGCGATAGTCTGCGGGAGGAGGTGGCGATGGTGGATGGAAGAAACGAAAGAGGAAGAAGAAGAAGAAGAAGAAGAAGAAGAAGAAGAAGAAGAAGCAGAAGAAGCAGAAGAAGCAGAAGAAGAAGAAGAAGCAGAAGAAGAAGAAGAAGAAGAAGAAAAGGAGGAGGAGGAGGAGGAGGAGAATGAGGAGGTGGAGGTGGAGAAGGGGAGAGCGACATTCCAGAAGGCGGCGGCGGTGGCGGCGGCGGCGGTGGCGGCGGCGGTTGTTCTCGTGGGAAACCAAAGAGAGAGAGAGGAGAAGAGAAAAGAAGAAGAGAAAGAGAGAGAGAGAGAGAGAGAGAGAGAGATCTCGTCTCGAGAGGAGGAGAGGTTGCGGGCTTTAAGGCATCGTTCTCATCTCCCGACGTGCGACAAGAGCAGCGAGTTTTCTGTCTGTCTCTCTCACTCTCTCTCTCTCTCTCTCTCTCTCTCTCTCTCTCTCTCTCTAGATTTCTTTTTCACTCTTTTCTCGAGCGAGAGAGAGAGTGAGAGAGAGAGAGAGAGAAAGAGAGACTCGCCGAATTTATGAATTAGCGAGGGGTGTCGGCGTGCCGGCCATTCCGAAGGATTCAGGATATGCCCGAGAGGTTCTCGCGCAGGATGGAAACCTTATGATCGACGTCTTGAAAGAAAAATTTGAAATTATCGGATGCATGACGAATGAACGCAAATGAAATTGGAACGTTCGAACTTCTCCCCTTCCACCCCTCTCCCAATCACCGTTCGTTTTTATTAGGATCTATCGATTAACGATAAAATCGATTAAAATATATCCATTGTCGCAACAAAATTCTAATTAGTTATATAATATTTTTTGAAAACTCTTTCTTTGCAAATTCTCTATCTTTCTTTTTCCTCTGTCTGTCCCTCTTATTAAAGGATATTTTGTAGGTTTTTGTTAATTACGTAGATAATTTATAATTACGATTACAAGAATCCTTTTTTTCTTTTTGTTGTCAGCGCATACGGACGAACGAAGTTTGATTTTTTTTCTTCTCTTTTCTTTTCTTTCCTTTTCTCTTTTTCTTCGTTTTCTTCTTCTTCTTCTTGTTCTTCTTCTTCTTCTTCTTCTTATTATTATTATTTTTTTTTTTTTATTTCTCTTCTATCTAATTTTAAACGTCTATGAAAGTCGATCGTGTTAATTACGACAGAAAATTTATAATGACGAGCCTCGAATTTATTACGAACGAAATCGTCGTACATAAGTTCTCAAACGCAAGCCGGTCCCGTCGACGGATAACGTCACGATGATGCATCGGATCGGACGTAACTGGACACCAGTGTATCGGTATCGATGACTTAGGATACGTTTATGTTAGAGCTCCGATAAACGATAACAGCTGTGGCGATGAGAGCGAAGCGTAGAAATACATTCTATTGTTTTATAATGTTAATTGTTCATATTGAAGCAACGATTAGAGAGAAAGAAAAAGAGACAGAGAGAGAGAGAGAGAGAGAGAGAGAGGCAGCTAAGTTTACTAAATGACAAATATTATTTTTTATTCTTTATTATCGTCGTTCTCATCATTGTAACATATATAACATCAATGGACATAGATAAATTAATAAGCGAAATATTTATTAGATTCTTCATCTTTATGGGATCAGAAAAATCCATATCACTGTAATAAATTTTTTTTTCTTTTTTTTGATAAATTACGGTATGAATAATTACGATAAATAAAATACGGTATGAGTAAATAGTTATTGAATTAAATGTACGTTTTTTTTTTTTCAGAATCGCACATGTTTATGATATCTTTAAACAATTGCAAGTATATTATCACAAATTTAAAAAAAGAAAAGAGACAAAAAAGAAATAAATCTTCGACAAGGTGAAGTAAAAATTAATTTTCTCATGACAAAATGAAATTAAGAATGAAGATTAACAAAATACATCAACAATGGCGTGAATATAAAATTAAATGATATATAATACAAAGGATTATTAAAAAAAAAGAAAAAAAAAAAAAAAAAAAAAAAAAACAATTGTTACAAGATTAATAAACTTATATTGTATCTTTTTTAATTTTGCTTATTTAGAGAAAAGGGAATAAGAATAGGATTATAAGAATATCGAAAAATCGTGAAACGCGTGCGGATTCGAAGCGTCCTCGTTCCTTACGATATTCTTATCTGTCTCTCTCTCTCTCTCTCTCTCTCTCTCTTTCTGTTCTCTTCTTTCTTTCTTTCTTTTTCTTCGTCCCTTTAACTCGAGCCTCGAGGACGGCTCTCACGATGGTATACGGCGGCAATAAAGTGCCTCATTATTATTATTACCCTCGTAAGTCACGGCGAGCCTCTGGAAGCGCGTTGGTAATTACGCGATAATCGTGCGCCGACGTTGTCATCGACAATGACGTATATTCGTCCTTGCCTTACGCTTGTACATTTGTATGTATACATGTGTAATGCATATATATATATATATGTATATGTACATATACACATATGTATATATATATTTATATCATGTCCGATATCTTAATGTTTTCAAGTTGTTTGAAAAATATAATATATTGTTCTTTTGTTCTTCATTGTTTACATCGATGAACTTCAAATCAAACACTTTCGATAAAATTAGATTTTATTGTTATTTCGTACTCTTATTATCATTGAGATAATTTTAATCCTTGTTTTAACCTGGAAAGATATTCGATCGGTTAATGTGAATCCATGATATTAATTTCAATTGAAAATAAAATGGATTACGACGGGGAAAGGAAAATTTTGATAAATTTAACGAATCGTAAAATGAAATATTATGACGTATAATTTCCTTTTTCTTTTCTTCCTTTATTACTATTCTATTTATCTTCTTTCCCATTTTCTTTTGTTTAATTGCACGAACGAAATCTTCGTCGACGAATTGATTAGTTCCTTTCGATTAATCTTGATCAGCGATCTAAATCGATATAATGTAAATAAATTCAAATTTATTAAATCGTACATGTCGTTATGACAAAAAAAAAAAGAAAAGAAAAGAAAAGAAAAGGAAAAAGAAAAAAGAAGAAAGAGAAAAAAGAAAATAAGTATTACTTTTAATATTTATACTCACAATTATTATTTTACATACAATACATACGTTTATGTATTTATTATAAATTGTTTTTGGATGAGAATTAAAAAATTATATTCGACGAATGTGCACGTTCTAAGGAACACCCAGTATAAGGTGAAAGAGGGCTCGGAGAGGAAGAGAGTAGGTATGGCAAGACGAGAGAAGAAGAAGAAGAAGAAGAAGAAGAAGAAGAAGAAGAAAGAGGAAGAAGAAGAAGAAGAAAGAGGAAGAAAGAAGAAGAAAGAAGAAGAGAGAAGAAGGAGAAGGGAAGAAGGTGGAGAGTTAATTGAATCCGAGCAGCGTATAAGTGGAATGGCCTATTCCTCCTCCGGTTCGCTCCTCTTATTCTTCTTTCTTCTTCGAGTCCTCCCTTCTCCTCTCACTGCCCTTTTTCACCTCTCTCTTTGCCGTCCTTCGTGGCTGTTCCTCGTCGTTATATACCCCCTTCGAACGTCGTTGTACCAGGGTAGAATCCATTCGAGGGAGAAAGGGAGGGAAGGATCGGAAGGTTGAACGAAGAGTAGGAGGGAAGTATTCCTTTGTTTCTACTCGCTCATGGGCCTAGATCATGTGTGCTTCTTATATGTCTACATATTTATGTAAGTATATCTATGTCCCTACGTATATGCGTTATACGTGTTTACGATAATATAATCTAATTCATATACGTGAACGTCAACTACCTACGCATAATAATAATTTATTAAACGTAAGGAATGAGCATTGGTGTATAATGAAAAAATAAAAAAAAGAAGAAGAAGAAGAAGAAGAAGAAGAAGATAATGATGATGATGATTTGCATCGTATCTAGGGAATTTCTTTGACTCCATATTATGTTCCTGCCATTTTCTTTTTCCTTAGATCATTAATTACTACCAGCGGTATCAAATATCTTATGTAATTATTTATATCCACACGCTGAGTAGATGTTTAAAATTCAAGCGATCTATCCTTTTCGGTAACGAGGATAGCAGCGTAGCTTCCTCTTTTTAGAACCCCCATCCTCTCCCACAAATCCCCATCCTTCTCCCTTTCAGAATACATCCGAATGAAGAAAGAAAGAAAGAAAGAAAGAAAGAAAGAAAGAAAGAAAGAGTTTCGATCTTCCTACGTCATTCCACGTGCCATCGTCGGGTGGATTCCTTCGAGCTCAGCTGGGCTCATTGACTTCTTTTCTACGTTGCAGACAACCCCTCCTCCTCCTCCTCCTCCTCTTCCTCCTCCTCTTGCTTCTCTTCCACCTCTTTCCTTTTAACGAAACGTAGTTCGAAGTATGTACATACATATTTGTGTACCTCGAAATAGCCCTTTTTTTCTTCCTTTCTTTCTTTCTTCTCCCACCTTCCCCAAGCTTCGCTAGAGTCTAAAATGAAAAGACAAGGGAGTAGAGAGAAAAGAAAAAGAAAAAGCCAAACGGGGAATAAGAATGAGAAGAAGAAGAAGAAGAAGAAGAAGAAGAAGAAGAAGAAGAAGAAGAAGAAGAAGAAGAAGAAGAAGAAGAGAGGAGCGTGTACACCGCAAAACCAGTTCGCTGGTGAGTAAACAAAAAACGAGAAGGAGCCAACGCCGTGCGGCCTCGTTGTCCGTTCGCAAGGGGGAGAGAAGATAGCTGCTTTATTGCTAATTCGAAGACATTCGCCCGGTAGAAATGAAACTTTATAGTCCGTTCCAAGTTCCCCGGTGACTCCTCCGAGAACGTGGTTCATGCGTGCGTCGTATTTATCGCAGCTACGGAAGCTGCGTCGGACTTTCTTCCATGGGAACCAATTTTACTTTCGTTTTTCTTTGGAGTCACGAGCTCGTTCACATCGTGTTGAATTCGTACGCTGATTTGAAAAAATGGAGGTGGATAGCACGGAAGCTACGAGAAAAGAATGTAACGAGATCGTCGAACGTGTAGAAGAAAGAAGAGAGAGAAAGAGAGACAGAGAGAGAGAAAGAGAGAGAGAGAGAAAGAGAGAGAAAGAGAGAGAGAAGGGGAAAGAAGGCTCGCTTCTTCACGAGATCCCGTCCTCCTCCTAATTGACAAATTGGAATCTTATTAGAAGCTCGTGATGTCGGAGAGGATACCCGAGGCAGAAGCCTTCAGGGTCAATCGAGGAGAGAACGAGCAAGCGGCAGCAAAGAAAGAGAGAGAGAGAGAGAGAGAGAGAGAGAGAGAGAGAGAGAGAGAGAGAGAGAGAGAGAGAGAGAGAGAGAGATCGGAGTCCTGAAAGGCGAGGAGAGAACGAGGGGCATAACGTGCGGATGGCACGACACTAACAGGTTGTACGAGGCTCGAGAACGGAGGAAGAAGAAGAGGAGATGACGACGACGACGACGACGACGACGACGAAGTAGTAGAAGAAGAAGAAGAAGAAGAAGGAGTACCTTACGTTCGTCCTGCCGGCCGGCAGGCGAATGCCACCCAGGAAGCATTCGCGCGTGCGCGATCTGTGTGGCCTCGGTCGTGCTCGACCACCGGGCCCAGTCGAAGACGCACGAGCGCGGCCGAGATAGCGCGAGGACGCCCGAAGCGGACGTGTGCTGGGCCACCCGGTAGAGCGCGCGCGTGCCGCGTCCTGTGTGGTCCTTGCGCGCGCGAGCGAGCTTGCCTCGGCTGCTCCCGGGATATCGCGCCGCCGACGAGAGCTTCGAATCTCTTTTCTCTCTCTCTTTCTCTTTCTTTCTTTCTCTCTCTCTCTCTCTCTCTCTCTTTCTCTTTCTTTTACGTCTACAACCTTCCTTCCTTCCTTCTTACTCACAGTATCACTACCACCACCCTTGTGCATCACCGTCTTTTCTCTCGGCTCGGGCCGCGAAGATGAGGTGGCTCCAAGAGGACGGAGGAGCGAGGGAGATGCAGAGAGAAACTCAGTGGCGTCGCTATCGAGGGAATCCACCATATTATCAGATAATGTTATTTCGTTATGATATTGACAATTATTTTTCCTTTAAACTTCCTTCATCTTTTTTCTTTTCTTCCTTTTTTTTTTCATCTTTTCTCTCTCTCTCTCTCTCTCTCTCTCTTTCTCTCTTTCTCTTTCTCTTTCGTTATTTTATTAAAAAAAATCTCTCTACCCTTTTTACTTTTCATATGATCGTTAAATATTATCCGTCGCAAATTTGTCTCGTTCAATTCTATCGTATTTAACGAGAGGACTACTTTCTCCCTTTTATTCCCCCCGCCAATTGTGATACGTGACGTAGCAAGTTCGAAGGTAAGAGACTTCGATAGAAAGTGGTAACGATTAGCGTCAACTTCACGTCGGACGCGTCGTCGAGTTAAACAATAGAATAGATAGATGGTGTATCCGATTCGATTAGAATTCGATTCTTTTAACGTTTTACGATGGAATAAAAAAAAAAAGAAGGCGTTTTTAAAAAATTTTT